>NW_013936876.1:0-384 GCF_000517525.1 Limulus polyphemus
ACTACCTGTTTAAATGGGATATTAAGTCAAATACCAACATTAAACAACAGTATGTCGTTAATATCTACTGTTGTTTAATGTTTTTGTTGTTTAATGTTGGTCTTTAACATTGGTATGTTACTACCTGTTTGAATGTCGTTAATATCTACTGTTGTTTAATGTTGGTATTTGACACTGGTATGTTACTACCGTTAATATCTATTGTTGTTTAATGTTGGTCTTTGACATTGGTATGTTACTACCTGTTTGAATGTCGATATTAACGACATTTAAACAGGTAGTAACATACCAGTGTCAAAGGCCAACATTAAACAACAGTAGATATTAAATACTGTTGTTTAATGTTGGTCTTTGACATTGGTATGTTACTACTTGTTTAAATGT
>NW_013936877.1:0-294 GCF_000517525.1 Limulus polyphemus
AGGTCTTTTAATTACTCTATCCATCTGTATTAAAAGACCTACCAGCCACTATCCATCTGTATTAAAAGACCTACCAGCCACTATCCATCTGTATTAAAAGACCTACCAGCCACTACCCATCTGATGGATAGTGGCTGGTAGGTCTTTTAATACAGATGGATAGTGGCTGGTAGGGTATTAAAGACCTACCAGCCACTATCCATCTGTATTAAAAGAAGATGGATAGTGGCTTCCATCTGTATTAAAAGACCTACCTTAGTGGCTGGTAGGTCTTTTAATACAGATGGATAGTGG
>NW_013936878.1:0-250 GCF_000517525.1 Limulus polyphemus
GACAATAGAAGGCTAGATGCAAAATTGAAAATAGGCAAGTATGCAACGAACGTTTTTTTAAAGGAGTTATGGAAGGTTTTGCGTTTTGTACCAGTACGTCGTTCCATTTGGACGGATCATCTCCAAATTTTGTATGAACGTTCGCAAACAGTAGAAAGGTAAAACTCTGCATATTACTAGGCAACGTTAAAGTGTACCTACATACCAAATTTGGTGAAGAATCATCAATTTAGGACCCTCTGGTAACAAG
>NW_013936879.1:0-300 GCF_000517525.1 Limulus polyphemus
GGTATGTAGGTACACTTTAATTGCGTAGCCATAACTCCTTTAAAACAAACAGTAGGAAGGTAAAACTCTGCATATTAAAACGTTTTGCGTTTTGTACCAGTACGTCGTTCCATTTGGACGGATCATCTCCAAATTTTGTATGAACGTTTGTTGCATAGTTGCGTATTTACATGCAAAATTCTAGGATATGGAAGGTTTTGCGTTTTGTACCAGTACGTCGTTCCATTTGGACGGATCATCTCCAAATTTTATATGAACGTTCGTTGCATACTTGCGTATTTATTTGGACGGATCATCTCC
>NW_013936880.1:0-230 GCF_000517525.1 Limulus polyphemus
ACTATGAAGGTACACTTTAACGTTGCGTAGTAATATGCAGAGTTTTACCTTTTACCTTCCTACTGTTTGTTTTAAAGGAGATATGGAAGGTTTTGCGTTTTGTACCAGTACGTCGTTCCATTTGGGCAGAGTTTTACCTTCCTACTGTTTGTATTAAAGGAGTTATGGAACGTTTTGCGTTTTGTACCAGTACTTCGTTCCATTTGGACGGATCTCTCGAAATTTTTACT
>NW_013936881.1:0-360 GCF_000517525.1 Limulus polyphemus
ATTTTATTTTGAGATTATCCCGACTTTGTTTATGCTCCAAAGTCTGAAACAAAGAAATGTATAATAAGATTTAAAAACGTCTGAAACAAAGAAATGTATAATAAGATTTAAAAACGTGTGTGTGTTTCGTATAAGAATCTGAGGACTGAGAAGAAATAATTCATGTCAATTCACTCACCCTATGCTACAGAATCTTTTTTGTACAGAAAGAAAACAGGTTTGAATAGGTTTATATTACTGTATACTGATATTACAAAATAAATTCCATGTGGTTTTACAGCTTTTTAATAATATTTTCCAGTTCAGAGGACAAAGTAAAATATTTTATAGTAAGAATATTTATATGTAGTATAATTGAAT
>NW_013936882.1:0-342 GCF_000517525.1 Limulus polyphemus
ATTGGTTACAAATTCGGCAACTAGAGTTACACCTATGTGTTCATGGAGTAGTTGTACCAAGTAAGGCTAAAGATGAGTATGGTTGTTATAAATTCCGTAACTAACTCCATGAACACATAGGTGTAAATCTAGTTATAGAATTTATAATCACCATGCTCTTCTTTAGCCTTACTTGGTAAAACTACTCCATGAACACTTAGGTTTAAATCTATGGTGGTTATAAATTCGGTAACTAGAGTTACACCTAGGTCGTTATTTGGTACAACAACTCCCTACAGATGAGTATGGGGTTATTAATTCGGAAACTAGAGTTACACCTAGGTGTTCATGGAGTAGTTGTAA
>NW_013936883.1:0-317 GCF_000517525.1 Limulus polyphemus
ATCCCACATGTGACTGACAAGTCTTTACTTAACTCACATGTGTCTGACAAGTCTTTACTCAACCCACATATGACTGAGAGTAAAGACTTGTCAGTCATATGTGGGTTGAGTAAGACTTGTCAGATCATACGTGGGTTGAGTAAAGACTTGAGTCACATGTGGTTTGAGTAAAGACTTGTCAGACATACGTGGGTTAAGTAAAGACTCGTCAGATACATGTGGGTTAAGTAAAGACTTGTCAGTCACATGTGGGTTGACAAGTCTTTACTCAACCAACATATGACTGACAAGTCTTTACTCAACCCACATGTGACTGA
>NW_013936884.1:0-281 GCF_000517525.1 Limulus polyphemus
CTGTTACTGTCTATTGTATATTTGATGTGTCTATTGTATATTTGATGTATATCCACTTCTTTCTGTTATTAGAAAGAAGTAGATATACATCAAATATACAATAGACAGTAATAGAAAGAAGTAGATATACATCAAATATACAATAGACCAAACATACGATAGACAGCAGTAGAAAGAAGTAGATATACATCAAATATACGATAGACAGTAAGAGAAAGAAGTAGATATACATCAAACATTCGATAGACAGTAAGGATATACATGAAGTATTTCTATTGCTG
>NW_013936885.1:0-225 GCF_000517525.1 Limulus polyphemus
ATATTCCCTTAATGTTGCACATTTCACTACACTTTTCTGATGTGTCACTGATTATTTACATCTACTGTTTAGCCATATTCCCTTAATGTTGCATATTTCACTACACGGCTAAACAGTAGATGTAAATAATCAGTGACACATCAGAAAAGTATTAAGGGAAGATGTAGTGAAATATGCAACAACTTTTCTGATGTGTCACTGATTATTTACATCTACTGTTTAGCC
>NW_013936886.1:0-316 GCF_000517525.1 Limulus polyphemus
ACAGATAATTATTTTGAACTGTGATTTAGTCATTCAGTACAAGTTGTTTTACACGGTAATTGTTGCCTAATATTATCACGTGTATGTTAAATGGCTAAAACACAGTTCAAAATAAGTATATATAACATACACGTGATAATATTAGGCAACAATTACCGTGTAAAACAACTTGTACTGAATGACTAAAACACAGTTTCATTCAGTACAAGTTGTTTTACACGGTAATTGTTGCCTAATATTATCACGTGTATGTTATATATACTTATTTTCAACTGTGTTTTAGCCATTCAGTACAAGTTGTTTTACACGGTAATTG
>NW_013936887.1:0-286 GCF_000517525.1 Limulus polyphemus
ACTGTGATAGAGGTATTTTTAGTCTTTCTTACACTATATTTTAATGACTTTCATAATGGTATTTTTAATCCTTCTTAAACTATATTTTGACGACTGTTATAAAGGTTCTAGTGGAAAACTGACTAAAAGGACCCTTTTGTTGACTTTGAAAACGTGTTTTTAGTTTTCTTCCACTCGATTTTACTAAAAATACCGCTATCAAAGTCGAAAATATCTAGTCTAAGAAGGCCTAAAAAGTCAGTTATGAAAGTCGACCTTTCTTACACAATATTTTAATGACTTAGGT
>NW_013936888.1:0-279 GCF_000517525.1 Limulus polyphemus
AAGGTGGAGTTTCAACATCTAAAAGGCCATGACGTCTTCTTCTGAAATTTATTCAATGGACATCTTTTCGGCTATGTTCAATTTTAATGGTTTTTTTTTGTCTTCAGTTATATTATAAACAAAGAAGAGCTTTAAAATTAATATTAAAAATTTCCAATAGTTATTTCATAATCGATGAAAGGCTATCCATTTTGAAAGTCTTACATCAAGGGCATCTTTGTATTGACATATGAGGAAAAACAATTTTTTTCAAAATTTGGTAAAAAACATGGGTTATAG
>NW_013936889.1:0-200 GCF_000517525.1 Limulus polyphemus
GTGTACTGTCAATAAGAAGACAGAAGATTTTTCTTATTGACAGTACACAGTATCGTTAAATCTTGTGTCTTCTTATTGACGTTAAATCTTGTGTCGATACTGTGTACTGTCAATAAGAAGACACAAGATTTAACGATACTGTGTACTGTCAATAAGAAGACACAAGATTTAACGATAATGTGTACTCTAAGTAAGAAAAC
>NW_013936890.1:0-216 GCF_000517525.1 Limulus polyphemus
ATCTTTAGCTTTACTTGGTACAACTACTCCACGAACACCTAGGTGAGCCATACTTGGTACAACTACACCTCGAACACTTAGGTGTAACTCTAGTTAGATGAGTATGGTGGTTATAAATTCAGTAACTAGAGTTACACCTAGGTATTCGTGGAGTTGTTGTACCAAGTAAGGCTAAAGATGAGTATGGTGGTTATCAATTCGGTTTTTGCCTTACTT
>NW_013936891.1:0-391 GCF_000517525.1 Limulus polyphemus
AACGATACTGTGTACTGTCAAAAAGAAACACAAGATTTAACAATACTGTGTACTCTCAATAAGAAGACACACGATTTAGCAATATTGTGTACTCTCTATAAGAAGGTTAAATCTTGTGTCAGTATCGTTAAATCTTGTGTCTTCTTATTGACAGTACACAGTATCGTTAAATCTTGTGTCTTTTTATTGATAGTACACAGTGATTTAACGATACTGTGTACTGTCAATAATACACAGTATTGTTAATCTTGTGTCTTCATTGAGAAGAAGACACAAGATTTAGCAATACTGTGTACTATCTATAAAAAGACACAAGATTTAACGATACTGTGTACTGTCAGTAAGAAGACACACTGTGTACTGTCAAAAAGAAGACACAAGATGTAACGAT
>NW_013936892.1:0-213 GCF_000517525.1 Limulus polyphemus
AAATCGAAAAACAATCAGTAACCAAAAGCTTCTCTGAAAGCGTATGTGTACTGCAGTGAAGCCAATAAAAGAGTAACATAAAACGACCACAAAAGTCGCAAAAATGGATCTTCTCGAAATATTCAAATGGAACGAAGTACTGGTACAAAACGCAAAACGTTCCATAACTCCTTTAAAACAAACAGTAGGAAGGTAAAACTCTGCATATTACTA
>NW_013936893.1:0-202 GCF_000517525.1 Limulus polyphemus
TCCGTATAATATTAAATAAAGCTCTGTCTATATGGTCATGAGTGATGTATGATTGTGTACTAGCATCCGCATAATATTGAATAAAGCTCTGTCTATATGGTCATGAAGAGTGGTGTATGATTGTGTACTAGCATCCGTATTAGTATTGAATAAAGGCTCTGTCTATATGGTCATGGAGTGATGTATGATTGTGTACTAGCAA
>NW_013936894.1:0-259 GCF_000517525.1 Limulus polyphemus
AAGACACAAGATTTAACAATACTGTGTCTTTCAATAAGAAGACACAAGATTTAACAAAACTATTTACTCGTGTGTCTTCTTATTGACAAGTACACAGTATTGCTAAATCTCTTCTTATTGTCGTTAAATCTTGTGACACTATATCGTTAAATCTTGTGTCTTCTAATTGACATTACACAGTATCGTTAAATCTTGTGTCTTCTTATTGACAGTACACAGTATCGTTAAATCTTGTGTCTTCCATCCCTGTGTACTGTCA
>NW_013936895.1:0-314 GCF_000517525.1 Limulus polyphemus
AGTATAATTAACAAAACATTACTAGTATAGGTAACAGAAAATTACTTGTATACGTAACAGAACATTACTAGTATAATTAACAGAACATTACTAGTATAGGTAATAGCTATTAATTATACTAGTAATAACATTACTAGTATAATTAACAGAACATTACTAGTTATACTAGTAATTTTCTTTTACCTATACTACTAATTTCCTGTTACCTATACTAGTAATGTTCTGTTAATGTTCATTTACCTATACTAGTAATGTTCTGTTAATTATACTAATAATGTTCTGTTAAATTACTAGCATAATTAACAGAACATTAC
>NW_013936896.1:0-291 GCF_000517525.1 Limulus polyphemus
ACGTCTTCTTATAAATAACTACTTTTTTTGGATCGTTGTACTCTGGCTTATCGAAAGTTTAATTTTTTTTTAGCTTTTCACGAGACATAATATATATCCTTAATGCTATAATGTCTCAATTTTTAATTTTTGCTTATTTCGTCGGCTATCCGATATTTTTCTCTTAATTTTGCGTCAAAAACGCATTTTTTTTATTTTCCAAAAATTTCATATTTTCAACAAATAGCACTATCCGATATTTTTCTATTAATTTTGCGTCAAAAAAGCAATTTTTCTATTTTCCAAAAAAAA
>NW_013936897.1:0-292 GCF_000517525.1 Limulus polyphemus
TCCTTTTAGTCAGTTCCTCTTAGTTCGTTTTCCACTAGATATTTTTGACTTTGAAAATATGTTTTTAGTTTTCGTCCACTCGATTTTGTCGACTTTCATAACAGTCTTTTTAAAAATATCTAGTCTAAGAAGGCCAAAGTACGCTAGAAATACCGCTATCTAGTTTAAGAAAAAAAAGTCATTAAAATACATAATGGTATTTTTAATCCTTCTTAAACTATATTTTGTCGACTGTTATAACGGTCTTTTAGTCTTCCTTCCACTAGATTTTTTGGCATTGAAATTGTTTTTT
>NW_013936898.1:0-251 GCF_000517525.1 Limulus polyphemus
TAACATTAAAGAAAAAGTATTATGTCGCGTAAAATGCAAAATGAACAAAGGTTCCATTTTTTTAGAGTAAACATAATCCAAAAGGCGGGATTTATTTTGTAATAAGACGTCATTATCTGTTTGATTTGGGATGAATAATCTTATATCGAAGCACTCCTATTTTTATATAAGATTATGGAACAAATATAGGGAATTTCGATGAAAGGATTTCCATTCTGAATAGTGCACATCAAGGGCATCTTTGTATTGAA
>NW_013936899.1:0-243 GCF_000517525.1 Limulus polyphemus
TGTTTTCAGACATAATAAATACCTATGGCATTTGTCTAACATGGCCGTGTTTTCAGACATAATAAATACCTATGGCATTTGTCTAACATGGCCGTGTTTTCAGATTAGCGATATTTACTCTATTAGAAAAAACACGGCCATGTTAGACAAATGCCATAGGTATTTATTATCATTTGTCTAACATGGCCGTGTTTTTTCTAATAGAGTAAATATCGCTACATTTGTCTAACATGGCCGTGTTTT
>NW_013936900.1:0-251 GCF_000517525.1 Limulus polyphemus
AAGTTAGTACTAGAGTTAACATATAAATAGTGTCAAGATCAGAGACCATAAGTCAGTACTAGAGTTAACATTTAAATAGTGTCAAGATCGGAGACCATAAGTCAGTACTAGAGTTAACATTTAAATAGTATCAAGATCAGAGACCATAAGTCAGTACTAGAGTTAACATTTAAATAGTATCAAGATCAGAGACCATAAGTCAGTACTAGAGTTAACATTTAAACAGTGTCAAGATCAGAGACCATAAGTAG
>NW_013936901.1:0-325 GCF_000517525.1 Limulus polyphemus
GTATGGTGGTTATAAATTCAATAACTAGAGTTACACCTAGGTGTTCGTGACGCTATTGTACCAAATAACGCTAAAGATTAGTATGGGGTTACACATTCAGTAACTTCTAGTTACCGAATTTGTAACCACCAAATTCATCTTTGCCTTACCCTGTACAACTACTCCATGAACACTTAGGTGTAACTTGTGACACATAAGTGTTCATAGAGTAGTTGTACCAAGTAAGGCTAAAGATGAGTATGGTGGTTATAAATTCGGTAACTGTAACTCTCTTTAGCCTTACTTGTTACAACTACTCCATCAACACCGTGGATGAGTATGGTGG
>NW_013936902.1:0-267 GCF_000517525.1 Limulus polyphemus
ATATGGTTTCCCTCAGTGTTTCCCCTCATTCCTTCAGTAACCAACAAGATGTCTATTTATTGGCATCCCACCTAATGTTGATATATGGTTTCCCTCAATGTTTCCCCTCAGCCCTTCAGTAACCAACAAGATGTCTATTTATTGCATCCCACCTAATGTTGATATATAGTTTCTCTCAGTGTTTTCCCTCAGCCCTTCAGTAACCAAAAAGATGTCTATTTATTGGCATCCCACCTAATGTTGATATATAGTTTCTCCTCAGTGTTT
>NW_013936903.1:0-202 GCF_000517525.1 Limulus polyphemus
TAAATCTGTCTAAAAGACATCCTATATATATATATATTAATATATCATTGTACAAAAATCTATATAAATTCTCATTTATGGGGTTTTACTAAAGTTCATTATGTGCATTGTACAAAAATCTATATAAATTCTGATTTATGGGGTTTTATTAAAGTTCATTATGTGCAAAATCATAGGCATACGCGGGATTTTTCAGAAGGGG
>NW_013936904.1:0-204 GCF_000517525.1 Limulus polyphemus
TTTGTTTCTTTTTTTGTCAACCCCACCTGTTTGTTTCTTTTTTGTCAACCCCACCTGTTTTTCTTTTTTTGTCAATCCCCACCTGTTTGTTTCTTTTTTGTCAACCCCCACCTGTTTCTTTCTTTTTTGTCAACCCCACCTGTTTTTTTCTTTTTTTTTGTCAACCCCACCTGTTTTTTTCTCCTTATTTGTCAACCCCACCTC
>NW_013936905.1:0-208 GCF_000517525.1 Limulus polyphemus
CCACTATCCATCTGTATTAAAAGACCTAAAAGCCACTATCCATCTGTATTAAAAGACCTACCAGCCACTATCCATCTGTATTAAAAGACCTACCAGCCACTATCCCCCTACCAGCCACTATCCATCTGTATTAAAAGACCTACCAGCCACTATCCATCTGTATTAAAAGACGTACCAGCCACTATCCGTCTGAAAGAAATTACCTTTC
>NW_013936906.1:0-394 GCF_000517525.1 Limulus polyphemus
AAGGTCCGTAAAAATGGCCAGTACTTCGATTACAAAACCCAAATTTGGTATGTAGGTACACTTTAACGTTGCGTAGTAATATGAAGAGTTATACCTTCCTACTATTTGTTTTAAGGGAGTTATGGAACGTTTTGCGTTGTGTAGATTGTTTCTCGATTTTTTGTTACCAGTGGGTCCTAATTTGATGATTCTTCAAGTAACCAAAAGCTTCACTGCAATACACATACGCTTTCAGAAAAGCCAATAAAAGAGTAACATAAAACGACCACTAAAAGTCCTATTATCATTTTTGCCTTGCGTATTTACATGCAAAATTCTAGCCTTGTTATAATAGAAGGCTAGAATTTTGCATGTAAATACGCAAGTATGCAAAGAACGTTCATACAAAATGTGG
>NW_013936907.1:0-246 GCF_000517525.1 Limulus polyphemus
ATGTACTATCAAAAAGAAGACAAGATTTAACAATACTCTGTACTGTCAATAAGAAGACACAAGATTTAACAATACTGTGTACTGTCAAATAAAGAAGACTACAAAATTTAACGATACTGTGTAGGCCTGTTATTGATAGTACACAGTATCGTTAAATCTTATGGCTTGTTATTGATAGTACACAGTATCGTTAAATCTTGTGTCTTTTATTGATAGTACACAGTATCGCCAGTCCACAAGATTTAA
>NW_013936908.1:0-395 GCF_000517525.1 Limulus polyphemus
GATAGGCGAATAGTGTTTAGTATTGACTAATGGTTAGATGATTAATGTTAGGTATTGGCTAAAGGTTTAATAAACAATGTTTGGTATTGACTAATGATTAGACAAGGTTCATCTAACCATTAGCCAGTAACAAACATTGAAACACTATTCGCTTATCCATTAGCCAATACCAAACATTGTTTCTAAAAATTGTTCATCTAACATCTAACCATTAGTCAATAAACAAGGCAATACCAAACACTGTTCATCTAACCATTAGCCAACACCAAACACCATTAGCCAATACCAAACATTGTTCATCTAACCATCATTTAGATGAACAGTGTTTGGTATTGCCTAATGGTTAGATGAACAATGTTTGGAATTGTCTAATGGTTTGATTAATAATGTTTGCG
>NW_013936909.1:0-271 GCF_000517525.1 Limulus polyphemus
GAGGCGTAACAGTTCTGATGACCTATTGAGAATATATTTAAAATACTATTTTGATAAACAATCTGGGCCATCGCTACATATGCAGTGCTGCCGCCTACCCGTTTATGTGCAACATGTGCCTGGCTCATTCCTACTCTAAGTATGTGTATACATGTATATCATAGGTACAGTAGAATTTCATTATTTACTAATCTTTGTCAGTATGCTTGTGCGTGTGATGTGTGATTTTCAATTAACATTTATAATAAAATCAGATTTCTAAATGTATTTT
>NW_013936910.1:0-228 GCF_000517525.1 Limulus polyphemus
CTTGCTTATGTTTCTAATGAAAGAATGTAGAAAATAATATACTTTTGTTGATTATATTTTTTGAAGCAACTAAATTTTAAATTATTTCAACATGAATTTTGTGTCCCTGTATTGCTGTTTCATATAAGATCTGTCCTTATAGATCTTAAAGTAAATATTTTAAGCTAAATTCCGTTTGTTGCTAAAGTCTCTACAACTGAATATAAAACTAAAAGCTAGAAGTATTAA
>NW_013936911.1:0-333 GCF_000517525.1 Limulus polyphemus
CATTATAATAAAAGCTTACGTTTATGATCTGTGTAAGTAGTATAATACAAAAAATATTGTTATTAGCCTACTATAGCTAATTTACTGTAGAAATGTAAAGGAGGACTTTGTTTACCATCCATTCTAAAATTACAAATATGAAACCCATCACCGAAATGCATACCACCTTTGTATATTAACAAAGACAACATGTAGTAATAAATGTGATGTAAGAAGGTTTCCCTTCTGCTGCCTTTTTTCTGTGATAATATTTCAGTTGCCAAAAAAGAATCATGGAAGTCTTGAATGTAAAGGAGATCACATGACATTTAGAGGTTATAGACTAGTTTTAAA
>NW_013936912.1:0-297 GCF_000517525.1 Limulus polyphemus
TTCAATAAGAAGATAAAGGGTATTATCAATACTGTGTACTGTCAAAAAGAAGAAATAAGATTTAACGATAATGTGTACTATCATAACAAGTCATAAGATTTAAAATAAATCTTGTGGCTTCTTATTGACAGTACACAGTATTCTTCTTATTGACAGTACATATTATTGATAAATCCTGTATCTTCTTATTGACACGACACAGTACTGTCACAAGATTTAACAATACTGTGTTCACAGTATTGATAAATCCTGTATCTTCTTATTGACAGTCCTATCAATAAGAAGATACAGGATTTA
>NW_013936913.1:0-237 GCF_000517525.1 Limulus polyphemus
TATTGAAGATGGGTTTGCCAGTTTACCATAACTTATTCTTCAAGTAAACTTCCTTTATTTCTTGCCGTAAAAACTCGGGTATTGAAGGTGGGTTTGCCAGTTTAAAATAAAGGAAGTTTACTTGAAGAATAAGTTATGGCTTGCCGTAAAAACTCGGGTATTGAAGGTGGGTTTGTCAGTTCACCATAACTTATTCTTCAAGTAAACTTCCTTTATTTCTTGCCGTAAAAACTCGGG
>NW_013936914.1:0-216 GCF_000517525.1 Limulus polyphemus
GTTTTTCAAGTTTGAAAGAATTGATATTTTCTCCGAAAATACCAAGGCTATAGCCTTCAGTTTTTGCTAAAATTTTGAAAAAATTTATTTTTCTTCATATTTCAATTCAAGGGCATCTTTATAGTCCATTCTGAATAGTGCACATTGGAAATTTTGATGAAAGGAATTTATTCCATAATCCTATATCGAAGCTCGCCTATTTGATTTTTCTATTTT
>NW_013936915.1:0-281 GCF_000517525.1 Limulus polyphemus
TAGTCATCTTTCATTACTAGTTGTATTATATGAGTTACAGTAAGATGAACATAATAGTCATCTTTCATTACTAGTTGTATTATATGAGTTACAGTAAGACGAAAATAATAGTCATCTTTCATTACTAGTTGTATTATATGAGTTACAGTAAGATGAACATAATAGTCATCTTTCATTACTAGTTGTATTATATGAGTTACAGTAAGACGAAAATAATAGTCATCTTTCATTACTAGTTGTATTATATGAGTTACAGTAAGATGAACATAATAGTCATCTTT
>NW_013936916.1:0-224 GCF_000517525.1 Limulus polyphemus
CTGTGTACTGTCAATAAGAAGACACAAGATTTAACAATACTGTGTACTGTCAATAAGATGGCACAAGATTTAACAGTACTGTGTACTGTCAATAAAAAGACACAATTATTGATAGTACACAATATTGTTAAATCTCGTGTCTTCTTATTGACAGTACACAGTATTGTTAAATCGGAACACACAAGATTTAACAATACTGTGTACTGTCAATAAGAAGACACAAT
>NW_013936917.1:0-208 GCF_000517525.1 Limulus polyphemus
ACTTAGTATAAGATTTAACGTTGATACTGTGTACTGTCAATAAGAAGACTTCAATAAGAAGACACATGATTTAACAATATTGTGTACTGTCAATAAGAAGACACAAGATTTAACGATACTGTGTACTGTCGATAAGTAAGACACAAGATTTAACAAGTACACAGTATCGTTAAATCTTGTGTCTTCTTATTGACAGTACACAATATTG
>NW_013936918.1:0-244 GCF_000517525.1 Limulus polyphemus
TAATTGTTTTTAAACCAGCCACAAATGTTGGAAGCTAGTATTTCTGCTCTTGTAGATTTTCTGAAATCTACTGAAATAGATTGAGTTGTCAGGTTACAAGGTAGTATCAATGGCTGAGTTGCTGAAAAATACCATAACGAAAAAACATGATTTTGATAAAATGATTAAAAATGCACATTCATATATTCAGACAGAGAGTCATCTAGACAAAATAAACGTTCTTGTATGGCTTCCTCCAGCCATG
>NW_013936919.1:0-221 GCF_000517525.1 Limulus polyphemus
TCGGGGGCTAGTGTATAAGATATTAACTAATCAAGAGTAAAACTGAGTTACTCGGTGCTACTGTATAAGATATTACCTAATCAAGAGTAAAACTGAGTTACTCTGTTAATATCTTATACACTAGCCCCCGAGTAACTCAGTTTTACTCTTGATTAGGTAATATCTTATACAGTAACCACCTAATCAAGAGTAAAACTGAGTTACTCGGGGCTACTGTATAA
>NW_013936920.1:0-283 GCF_000517525.1 Limulus polyphemus
TAAATACGGCCTATATCTCCGGAATATATCTTTTTTAGCTCAATTTTCCGCTGTTACAGCTTCGACAGATGATATCAATAAATATAATCACGACCTATATCCTTATATTCCGTACTTTATTAGCTCAATTTTCACGAAGCTGTAACAGCGGAATATTGAGCTAATAAAGTTATATTCCGGGGATATAGGTCGTGATTATATTTATTGATATCTCCTTACGAAGTTGAAAGAGCGGATCGTGATTATATTTATTGATATCTCCTCTTATATCTCCAGAATATAA
>NW_013936921.1:0-328 GCF_000517525.1 Limulus polyphemus
AAACAAATCGTATGGTTTACTAATATACTGAGATGATTACTGTGTTATCTACAACAAATCGTATTCTCAGTATATTAGTAAACCTGATTACTGTGTTATTCACAACAAATCGTATGGTTTACTAACATACTGAGATGATTACTGCGTTATCCACAACAAATCGTATGGTTTACTAATATACTGAGATGATTTGTTGTGGATAACGCAGTAATCATCTCAGTATGTTAGTAATTCGTATGGTTTACTAATATACTGAGATGATTACTGTGTTATCCACAACAAATCGTATGGTTTACTAATATATTGAGATGATTACTGCGTTATCCAC
>NW_013936922.1:0-506 GCF_000517525.1 Limulus polyphemus
TTGTACCAAGTAAGGCTAAAGATGAATATGGTGGTTATAAATTCGGAACTACTCCATAAACACCTAGGTGTAACTCTAGTTATACAACTACTGGATGAACACTTAGGTGTAACTCTAGTTACATAATTTATAACCACCATATTCATCTTTAGCTTTACTTGGTACACTCATCTTTAGCCTTACTTGGTACAACTACTCCATGAACACCTAGGTGTAACTCTAGTTTCCGAATTTATAACCACGATATTCATCTTTAGCCTTACTTTGATATTCATCTTTAGCTTTACTTGGTACAACTACTCCATGAACACTTAGGTGTATCTCTAGTTACATAATTTATAACCACCATACATAATTTATAACCACCTTAGGTGTAACTCTAGTTTAGCCTTACTTGTTACAACTACTCCATGAACACTTAGGTGTAACTCTAGTTACATAATTTAAACCACCATATTCATCTTTAGCTTTACTTGGTACAACTACTCCAAAAGATGAATATCGTG
>NW_013936923.1:0-200 GCF_000517525.1 Limulus polyphemus
AGTGGCTAGGTAGGTCTTTTAACCCATATATAATGATAGACCTATCAGCCACTATCCATATATAATGAAAGACCTACCAGCCACTATCCATCTGTATTAAAAGACCTACCAGCCACTATCCATCTGTAATAGTGGCTGGTAGGTCTTTAATACAGATGGATAGTGGCTGGTAGGTCTTTTAATACAGATGGATAGTGGCT
>NW_013936924.1:0-202 GCF_000517525.1 Limulus polyphemus
TTACACAATTTATAACCACCATACTCATCTTTAGTCTTACTTGGTACAACTACTCCCTGAACACTTAGGTTTAACTCGAGGTACCGAATTTCTAACCACCATATTACCAAGTAAGGCTAAAGATGACATGGAGTTGTTGAAGGCTAAAGATGAGTATAGTGGTTATAAATTCGGTAACTAGAGTTACACCTAAGTGTTACTT
>NW_013936925.1:0-210 GCF_000517525.1 Limulus polyphemus
TTTTATATAAAATACAGTTATAATTACTAAAGCATGCCAAACTTCAATACATCATAAGATCATAAAGATCCAGTGTATTCACTTGTTATATAAAATACAGTCGATGTATTGTACATTGACATGATGTTGTAATATAACAGTATTTTATATAAAAAGTGAATACACGGGGTCTTTATGAATTTATGATGTAATGTACTGTATTCAAATTTT
>NW_013936926.1:0-254 GCF_000517525.1 Limulus polyphemus
TTTAATACAGATGGATAGTGGCTGGTAGGTCTTTAATACAGATGGATAGTGGCTGGTAGGTCTCTTAATACAGATGGATAGTGGCTGGTAGGTCTTTAATACAGATGCATCTGTATTAAAGACCTACCAGTCACTATCCATCTGTATTAAAGACCTACCAGCCACTATCTATACCAGTCACTGTATTAAAAGACATTGTATTAAAGACCTACCAGCCACTATCCATCTGATGGATAGTGGCTGGTAGGTCTTTT
>NW_013936927.1:0-308 GCF_000517525.1 Limulus polyphemus
ACTGATATCAGAAAAAGATATATTACTGATATCAGAAACAGACATATTTCTAATGTCAGAAACAAATATATTACTAATGTCAGAAACAGATATATTACTAATGTTCTGTTTCTGTGTTTCTGACATTAGTAATATAGATATATTTCTAATGTCAGAAACAGACATATCACTAATGTCAGAAACAGACATATTACTAATGTCAGAAACAGACATATTACTAATGTAATGTTTCTGACATTAGTAATATATCTGTTTCTGATTAGTAATATATCTGTTTTTGACATTAGTAATATGTTTCAGAAACAGAC
>NW_013936928.1:0-205 GCF_000517525.1 Limulus polyphemus
CTAGTAGTTCAAAATACAAAACATACAAGAAGAGTTTTCTTAAACCCTATATAAGTCACTGAGTGACAATCTTTACTAGTAGTACAAAACATACAAGGAGAGCTTCTTGTATGTTTTGTATTTTGAACTACTAGTAAAGATTGTCACTTAGTGACTTATATAACGTTTAAAAAAAGTTTTCTTAAACCCTATATAAGTCACTGAG
>NW_013936929.1:0-234 GCF_000517525.1 Limulus polyphemus
CATCTGATATAGAAATGTAGGTGTCAGTATATCATCATCTGATACAAATGTAGGTGTCAATATATCATCATCTGATATAAATGTAGGTGTCAGTATATCATAATTCTGATAGAAATGTAGGTGTCAGTATTATCATCATCTGATATAGAAATGTAGGTGTCAGTATATCATCATCTGATACAAATGTAGGTGTCAGTATATCATCATCCAGAAATGTAGGTGTCATATATGATT
>NW_013936930.1:0-223 GCF_000517525.1 Limulus polyphemus
AAAACAGTTTGTATGTTCCATCCTTAAAGAAGTTTATGTTATCTTCTAAAACAGTTTGTATGTTCCATCCTTAAAGCAGCTTATGTTATCTCCTAAAACAGTTTTTCTAAAACAGTTTATATGTTACATTCTAAAGCAGCTTATGTTATCTTCTAAAACAGTTTGTATGTTACATTCTTAAAGCAGCTTATGTTATCTTCTAAAACAGTTTGTATGTTACATT
>NW_013936931.1:0-243 GCF_000517525.1 Limulus polyphemus
AGTAAAGTCACATAAACCTAACTTGTCACATGTCATTCTCCTGTAAAGTTACTTAAACTTGACTTGTCACATGTAACTCTCCTGTAAAGTTACATAAACTTATCAAGTTTAAGTAACTTTACAGGAGAATGACATGTTGCAATGACTTGTCACATGTCATTCTCCTATAAAGTTATATAAACCTAACTTGTCACATGTAACTCTCCTGTAAAGTTACATAAACTTAACTTGTCACATGTCACG
>NW_013936932.1:0-201 GCF_000517525.1 Limulus polyphemus
TAACTGAGTATAGCTATCCTACAAGTTGGTGATATCGACTGAAGAACAGTAACTGAGTATAGCTAATCTACAAGTTGGTGATATCGACTAAAGGACAGTGACTGTATAGCTATCCTACAAGTTGGTGATATCGACTGAAGGACAGTAACTGAGTATAGCTATCCTACAAGTTGGTGATCTCGACTGAAGGACAATAACTGA
>NW_013936933.1:0-230 GCF_000517525.1 Limulus polyphemus
CCACCATATTCATCTTTACCCTTACTTGGTACAACTACTCCACGAACACGTACGTGTAACTATAGTTCCCTAATGTGTAACCCCATACTCTTCGGTAACTATAGTTACATCTAGATAGTTATGGAGTAGCTGTACCAATTAAGCCTAAAATGAGAATGGTGGTTATAAATTCTGTAACTAGATTTACACCTAGGTTTATAACCACCATTCTCATTTTAGGCTTACTTGGT
>NW_013936934.1:0-258 GCF_000517525.1 Limulus polyphemus
CTCTCGTGGAATCATCTGATAAATATACGGATAGTTTACTCTCGTGGAATCATCTGATAAATATACGGATAGTTTACTCTCGTGGAATCATCTGATAAATATACGGATAGTTTACTCCATCATAAACGGCTTGTTGACGAAATAATTAAGAAAAATAATTTAGTAGCATCAGTATTATACATTATTCAAATCCTAAATAACTATAGGTTTACCGTGGTGGAGTAAAATACAACTAAAAACAACATAAGTACACATGTC
>NW_013936935.1:0-326 GCF_000517525.1 Limulus polyphemus
CATTTAGAATATAAGTATTGTGGTGTTAGCCAGATTTAGAGGATGAGCATTGTGGTAGGTTAAAATCATTTAGAGGATGAGTATTGTGGTGTGTTAGACACATTTCATTGTGGTAGGTTAAAATCATTTAGAGGATGAGTGTGTTAGACACGTTTAGAGGATGAGTATTGTGGTGTGTTAGACACAATTAGAATATAAGTATTGTGGTGTTAGCCACGTTTAGTCTAACACACCACAATACTCATCCTCACGTTTAGAGGATGAGTATTGTGGTGTGTTAGACACAATTAGAATATAAGTATTGTGGTGTTAGCCACTTTAGAGGA
>NW_013936936.1:0-206 GCF_000517525.1 Limulus polyphemus
CCGAAAAGCCAAGGCTATAGCCCATGTTTTTGCTCAAATTTTGAAAAAATTGTTTTTCCTCATATTTCAATACAAAGAAGCCCTTGATGTAAGACTTTCAAAATTTTGATAAGAGATTATGAAATAACTATTGGGAATTTTGATGAAAGGATATCCCCATCCGAAATGAAGACAAAAAAACAGTAAAATCGAAGAAGTTATATTTT
>NW_013936937.1:0-225 GCF_000517525.1 Limulus polyphemus
ATGTAATGGCATCACTACACCCAGCAGTGCACGTTATTACAGTAAACAAAAAGTAAATGATATTAATATCCAAAAAAACAAAAAGTAAATGATATTAATATCTAAAAATGCCATTACATATGATTAACTGTAATAACGTTCATTGTTGGGTGTAGTGACATATGTAATGGTATTTTTAGATACTGATATCATTTACTTTTGTTAACTGTAATGACGTGCACTGCT
>NW_013936938.1:0-320 GCF_000517525.1 Limulus polyphemus
AGTACACAGTATCGTTGAATCTTGTGTCTTTTTATTGATAGTACACAGTATCGTTAAATCTTGTGCCTTTTATTGATAGTACAAAGATTTAACAATACTGTGTACTGTCAATAAGAAGACACACGATTTAGCAATACTGTGTACTATCTATGAAAAGAACCAAGCTGTGTACTATCAATAAGAACACAAAAAATATTAAACGATACTGTGTACTGTCAATAATAAGACACAATATTCAAGGATAATGTGTACTGTCAATAAGAAGACATCCGTTAAATCTTGTGTCTTCTTATTGACAGTACACATTATCGTTGAATATT
>NW_013936939.1:0-265 GCF_000517525.1 Limulus polyphemus
TCGTTGAATATTGTGTCTTCTTGTTGACAGTACACAGTATCGTTAAATCTTGTGTCTTCTTATTGACAGGACACAGTATTGTTAAATCTTGTGTCTTCTTATTGGATAATGTGTACTGTCAGTAAGAAAACGTTGAATATTGTGACTTCTTATTGACAGTACACAGTATTGTTAAATCTTGTGTGTTCTTATTGATAGTACACAGTATCGTTAAATAGAAGACACAAGATTGACAGTACACAGTATTGTTAAATCTTGTGTCTTC
>NW_013936940.1:0-271 GCF_000517525.1 Limulus polyphemus
GTTAAATCTTGTGTCTTCTTATTGACAATAGACAGTATCGTTAAATCTTGTGTCTTCTTATTGACAGTACACATTATCGTTAAATCTTGTGTCTTTTTATAGATACTGTCAATAAGAAGACACAAGATTTAACGATACTGTGTACTACACAGTATCGTTAAATCTTGTGTCTTCTACTGTGTACTATCTATAATTGCTAAATCGTGTGTCTTCTTATTGAGCTACTGTGTACTAATAAGAAGACACAAGATTTAACGAAAGTACACAGTAT
>NW_013936941.1:0-220 GCF_000517525.1 Limulus polyphemus
TTTGTTGTAGGATAAGAGTTTGTTTGAACTGCGTAACCCAGTATATTTCCCTATAGAACATACAGAGTTTGCAGTAGAAGGAGCGTATGTATAAAAAACAAAACATATATTTTTAGTAAAATATTTTTATTACGTTGTGTTATTCAGACACACTCTCTTTCTATTACAAACTGTAATTTTTCAATAAGGATATTTATTGTAAGTTTGTAATAGAACGAGA
>NW_013936942.1:0-207 GCF_000517525.1 Limulus polyphemus
AGGTTAGATAAACAACACCTTAAATACGTTCAACAAATCCTGCCAGATCCCAGCTATATACAACAATACATTAAAGACTTACAACAACAGCTCCAAGTACCAGGGTTAGGTACAACAAGTGGATTAAAGACTTACTACAACCCCTGCCAGTTCCATGTTAATAATAACAAGAGATTAAAAACTTACGAACAACCTCTGCCAGTCCCC
>NW_013936943.1:0-487 GCF_000517525.1 Limulus polyphemus
AAAGACAGAAGATTTAACGATACTGTGCACTGTACAATAAAAGACAGAAGATTTAACGATACTGTGCACTGTCAATAAGAAGACACAAGATTTAACTATACTGAGACAGTACTCTTCTGTTTTCTTACTGACAGTACACATAATCGTCGAATATTGTCTCTTCTTATTGGACACATTGTTGTTAAATGTCTTCTTATTGACACTTAATTTAACGATACTGTGCACAGTACTTCTTATTTCGTTAAATCTTGTGTTACTATGTACTGTCAATAAGAAGACACAAGATTTAACGATACTATGTACCGTCAACTTCTTATTGACAGTACACAAGATTTAACGATACTGTGTACTTTCAAAGTTTTGTTAAATGTTGTATCTTCTTAGTGTACTGTCAATAAGAAGACACAAGATTTAACAATACTGTGTACTATCTAAAAGAAGACACAAGATTTAACGATACTGTGTACTGTCAATAAGAAGACACAAT
>NW_013936944.1:0-206 GCF_000517525.1 Limulus polyphemus
ATCAGGGTGAATGAATTCACTGATAACACTTTGGTGACTGTATAGCCCCCTAACATTAGGGTTAATTAATTCACTGATAACACTTTGGTGACTGTATAGCCCCCTAACAATAGGGTTAATTAATTCACTGATAACATTTTGGTGACTGTATAGCCTCCTAACATTAGGGTTAATTAATTCACTGATAATATTTTGGTGACTGTATA
>NW_013936945.1:0-229 GCF_000517525.1 Limulus polyphemus
TAGATATACTAACTTCTTCACTTCAGTCGTGTATGTTACTATGCTTGTAGATATACTAACTTCTTCACTTCAGTCGTATATGTTAGTATCCTTGTAGATATACTGTGAAGAAGTTAGTGTATCTAGAAGGATACTAACATACACGACTGAAGTGAAGAAGTTTACACGACTGAATGTTAGTATGCTTGTAGATATACTAACTTCTTCACTTCAGTCGTGTATGTTAGTA
>NW_013936946.1:0-224 GCF_000517525.1 Limulus polyphemus
TAAATAGAAACTTCTGATTAAACATTCTAAACGATATATATATATGTATATATATATGGTAAATAAAAACTACTGATTAATCATTCACATCGATATATATATATAGCAGTTTTATTTACCGATTAAACATTCACAACGATATACATATATATATATGGTAAATATAAACTTGCGATTAAATATTCACATCGATATATATATATATGGTAAATAAAAACTTCTGA
>NW_013936947.1:0-332 GCF_000517525.1 Limulus polyphemus
CGTGGAAAACATTGGGGGTAAACGATTTTACTATGTGTGTTTCTTTAGGTGATTAACTTATAGGTGATTAACTTGGGTAAACGATTTTCCCATGTGGATTTTCCTATGTTTTCCACGTACGTCAAATGTGTAGGTTATCTTGATTATGTAATGCATTGGAGTAAGTACCCCAATCTTGATTATGTACTGCTACGTCAACTGTGTAGGTTATCGTGGAAAACATAGGGAAACACACATAGGAAAATCGTTTACCCATGTTAATCACCTGAAGGACCCCCAATGTAAGTACATAATCAAGATAACCTACACAGTTGACGTATGTGGAAAACATA
>NW_013936948.1:0-236 GCF_000517525.1 Limulus polyphemus
TGTGTCTTCTTATTGATAGTACACAGTACTGTTAAATATTGTGTCTTTTTATTGATACTGCACAGTGTTATTAAATCTTGTGTCGATACTGTGTACTGTCAATAAGAAGACACAAGATTTAACGATACTGTGTACTGTCAATAAGAAGACACTGGATTTAACGATACTGTGCACTGTCAATAAGAAGGTCAATAAGAAGAATACTGTGTACTCGTTAAATCTTGTGGTGTCTTCTT
>NW_013936949.1:0-219 GCF_000517525.1 Limulus polyphemus
ATAACAGATACAGTCTTCTGATTATTACATTACAGTTTTGTCATTATAACAGATACAGTCTTCTGATTATTACATTACATTTTTGTCATTATAACAGAAACAGTTTATAACAGATACAAATGTAATAATCAGAAGACTTATAATGACAAAACTTTCAGATACAGTCTTCTGATTATTACATTACATCTTATAATGACAAAACTCAGAAGACAGTATCTT
>NW_013936950.1:0-299 GCF_000517525.1 Limulus polyphemus
GTCATACATCCACATTCTTTACTTATATATTAATTCACTAATATATGTCATATATATATATAAGTAAAGAATGTGGTAATTCACTAATATATGTCATACATATATATAAGTAAAGAATGTGGTAATTCACTAATATATTATATATGTATGACATATATTAGTGAATTACCACATTCTTTACTTATATATATATATGATATATATTAGTGAATTACCACATTCTTTACTTATATATATATGGCTAAGTAAAGAATGTGGTAATTCACTAATATATGTCATATATGTTATATATATATATA
>NW_013936951.1:0-275 GCF_000517525.1 Limulus polyphemus
AGTTTATTACCATGTATCACTGATAAGTTATTACCATGTAGCACTAATAGTTTGTTACCATGTAACACTAACAGTTTATTACCATGTAACACTGATAGGTTATTGTTACATAGTAATAAACTATTTGTGTTACATGGTAATACTAACAGTTTATTACCATGTAACACAAATTTACCATGTAATACTAACAGTTTATTACCATGTAACACTGATAAGGTTATTACCATGTAGCACTAATAGTTTATTACCATGTAACACTAACAGTTTATTACCAT
>NW_013936952.1:0-212 GCF_000517525.1 Limulus polyphemus
CCGAATTTATAACCACCATACTCATCTTTAGCCTTACTTGGTTACACCTAGGTGTTCATGGAGTAGTTGTATTCATGGAGTAGTTGTATTACACCTAAGTCTCCAGTTACAGAAATTATAACCACCATTCTCATCTTTAGCCTTACTTGGTACAACTACTCCATGAACACTTAGGTGTCACTATAGTTACCGAATTTATAACCACCATATTT
>NW_013936953.1:0-268 GCF_000517525.1 Limulus polyphemus
CCGTAGGTGTACATTGGATCAGTATTCTGTGTTTCTGTAGGTGTACATTGGATCAGTACATCTGTGTTTCCGTAGGTGTACATTGGATCAGTACAAACACAGATGTACTGATCCAATGTACACCTACAGAAACACAGATGTACTGATCCAATGTACACCTACGGTAGGTGTACATTGGATCAGTACATCTGTGTTTCCGTAGGTGTACATTGGATCAGTACATCTGTGTTTGTGTAGGTGTACATTGGATCAGTACTTCTGTGTTTGT
>NW_013936954.1:0-238 GCF_000517525.1 Limulus polyphemus
CCCTTTATTAGCCACAGAAGCCTACATGTTATACAGTAGGCTTCTGTAGCTAATAAAGGGAGTGTACTTAGTGAATATAAGATGTATAACGTGTAGGCTTCTGTGGCTAATAAAGGCAGTGTGCCTAGTGAATGTAAGATTATACATCTTACATTCACTAGGTACACTCCCTTTATTAGCCACAGAAGCCTACACGTTATACACCTTACATTCACTAGGTACACTGCCTTTATTAGCC
>NW_013936955.1:0-220 GCF_000517525.1 Limulus polyphemus
ATATATGTATATATTATATAACTGTATATACGTACCACCAATCCCGTGATATATGATGTATATATATATTATATAACTGAATATATACATATATCACTGGATTGGTGGTACGTTCGTTATATAACTGCATGGACATACCACCAATCCAGTGATATATGATGTATATATTATATAACTGCGTGGACATACCACCAATTTAGTGATATATGTATATATTATA
>NW_013936956.1:0-243 GCF_000517525.1 Limulus polyphemus
CCCTGTACAAAGTTAACAACATTAACACCGACCTATTAGTACAAACATAACGTGGCAACATACCAAAACTGAGTCAGAACACCCTGTACAAAGTTAACAACATTAACACCGACCTATTAGTACAAACATAACGTGACAACATACCAAAACTGAGTCAGAACACCCTGTGCAAAGTTAACAACATTAACACCGACCTATTAGTACAAACATAACGTGGCAACATACCAAAACTGAGTCAGAACA
>NW_013936957.1:0-207 GCF_000517525.1 Limulus polyphemus
AATGTTTAGATGAACAGTGTTTGGTATTGCCTAATGGTTAGATGAACAATGTTTGGTATTGGCTAATGGTTAGATTAATAATGTTTGCTATTGGCTAATGGTTTAATGTTTGCTATTGGCTAATGGTTAGATGAATAATATTTCTCATAAAATAGTAACAATGTTCGGTTATGGCTATTGGTGAGATGAACAATGTTTGGTATTGCC
>NW_013936958.1:0-295 GCF_000517525.1 Limulus polyphemus
AGTGGATTAAAAAGCCCCCAATAGCTAGTATCGTTCTAGGACCCACTCTTGACTTCAGTCTGCAGTCAATGTGTTAATTAACTCATATATTTTTGACTGCATATTAATGTCAACAGTGGGTCATAGAACGATACTAGGTATTGGGTCCTATTTAATCCACTCGGATTTAAGGAAACACATGTAGATATGTTGTTGTGTTAAATAACTCATATATTTACAAAATACCTACATGTGTTTTTTTAAGTCCGAGTGGATTAAATAGGTCTCAATACTAGTATCTTCTATGACCACTGTT
>NW_013936959.1:0-290 GCF_000517525.1 Limulus polyphemus
GTCAATAAGAAGATACAGGATTTATCAATACTGTGGCCTGTCAATAAGAATATACAGGATTTATCAATACTGTGTACTGTCAATAAGAAGACACAAGATTTAAACACAGTATTGATAAATCCTGTATCTTCTTATTGACAGGACACAGTATTGGTATTGTTAAATTATGTGTCTTCTTATTGACAGTACACAGTATTAATAAATCCTGTATCTTCTTATTGACAGGTCTTCTTATTGACAGTACACAGTATTGATAAATCCTGTATCTTCTTATTGACAGGACACAAAAG
>NW_013936960.1:0-340 GCF_000517525.1 Limulus polyphemus
GACACAAGATTTAACAATACTGTGTACTCTCAATAAGAAGACACACGAATTAGCAATACTGTGTACTATCTATGAAAAGACACAAAATTTATTGACAGTACACAGTATCGTTAAATCTTGTGTCTTTGTCTTCTCAAGATTTTACAATACCGTATTGAGAGTACAGGAAGACACAAGATTTAACAATACTGTGTACTCTCAATAGGAAGACACACACAGTATTGTTAAATCGTAGACAGAATAAGAATACACAAGATTTAACAATACTGTGTACTGTCAATAAGAAGACACAAGATTTAACGATACTGTGTACTTTCAATAAGAAGACACAAGATTTAAC
>NW_013936961.1:0-266 GCF_000517525.1 Limulus polyphemus
AATTCATTCAGCTTGAATAGTAGCTAGTGTTACCTTACAATTCATTCAGCTTGGATAATAGCTTGTGTTACTTTACAATTCATTCAGCTTGGATAGTAGCTGGGCTTGGCTAGTAGCTAGTGTTACCTTACAATTCATTCAGCTTGGATAGTAGCTAGTATTCCCTTACAAGGATAGTAGCTAGTATTCCCTTACAATTCATTCAGCTTGGATAGTACTAACACTAGCTACTATCCATGCTGAATGAATTGTAAGGTAACAATAGG
>NW_013936962.1:0-283 GCF_000517525.1 Limulus polyphemus
TCTTGTGTCTTCTTATTGACATTACACAGTATCGTTAGATCTTGTGTCTATTTATTGATAGTACACAGTATCGTTAAATCTTGTGCCTTTTATTGATAGTAAATTTAACAATACTGAATAAGAAGACACAAGATACTGTGTACTTTCAATAAGAAGACGCAAGATTTAACGATACTGTGTAATGTCGTTTAATCTTGTGTCTTCCTATTGACAGCACACAGTTTTGTTAAATCTTGTGTTTTCTTACAATACACAGTATCGTTAAATCTTGTGTCTTCTTATT
>NW_013936963.1:0-203 GCF_000517525.1 Limulus polyphemus
CCTGTAATAAAACTACACGGTAATTACATGTACTTGTAATAAAACCACACGGTGATTACATGTACTTCTGTTGACAATATAATCACAAATATTTTCAAAGCAGCAATCACTAGATCTCTGTATGAAATATATTACCATAATATGATTTGTTCAACAGGAACTTGTTAGGTGTACAAAAACTTATCTACTCATGTATTTTATTA
>NW_013936964.1:0-207 GCF_000517525.1 Limulus polyphemus
ACACAGGTATATTACTACCTTTTTTGAAATGTCGTTAATATCTGCTGTTGTTTAATGTTGGTCTTTGACACTGGTATGGGTATGTTACTAACTGTTTAAATGTCTTTCTATTGTTGTTTAATGTTAGTCTTTGACACTGGTATGTTACTACCTGTTTAAATGTCGTTAATATCTACTGTTAGTTTAATGTTGGTCTTTGACACTGGT
>NW_013936965.1:0-416 GCF_000517525.1 Limulus polyphemus
GTACACTTTATATTAGAATACTCATCATGGTATACTTTATATTAGAACACTCACATGTGTACACTTTATATTATAATACTCATCGATGTACACTTTATATTAGTAAAGTGTACAATGATGAGTGTTTGTACACTTTATATTAGAACACTCATCATTGTACACTTTATATTAGAACACTCATCTTATATAAAGTGTACAATGATGAGTGTTCTAATGTAAAGTGTACACTGATGAGTGTTCTAATATAAAGTGTACACAGGCGTACACTTTATATGAGATGAGTATTTTTAATGTAAAGTGTACACTGATGAGTGATGATGAGTGTTCTAATATAAAGTGTACACATGTGAGTGTTGTAATATAAAGTGTACACAGATGAATGTTCTAAAATAAAGTATACATTGGGATGAGTGTTC
>NW_013936966.1:0-220 GCF_000517525.1 Limulus polyphemus
AACATGTTTATTTTAATATTTATTGTTTTTGTCGTAATACTTCCTTTAATGTATTTTCTGTAAGTATGAAATAGCATGTTTTCCTTTGGTATTTACTGTTATCGTTCACGTTAATTTCCGTTTTTAACATGTTTCTATTCATATTTATTGTTTTTGTCGTAATACTCCTTCTTTTCATGTATTTTCTTCATACTTACAAAAGATGCTATAAACTTTTGTA
>NW_013936967.1:0-348 GCF_000517525.1 Limulus polyphemus
TAATCACGACCTATATCCCCGGAATATAACTTTATTAGCTCAATATTCCGCTCTTACAACTTCGTCAGAAGATATCAATAAATATAATCACGACCTATATCCCAATTGAGCTAATAAAGTTATATTCCGGATTCCGCTATAACAACTTCGTCAGGAGATATCAATAAATATAATCACGACCTATATCCCCCGAAGTTGTAAGAGCGGAATATTGAGCTAATAAAGTTATATTCCTCAGGAGATATCAATAAATATAATCACCCGGGGATATAGGTCAATATTGAGCTAATAAAGTTATATTCCGCTGTTACAACTTCGTCAGGAGATATCCAGTAAATATAAACACGG
>NW_013936968.1:0-221 GCF_000517525.1 Limulus polyphemus
TAAGAATTTACACATTACTGTGAAATTGGTTATGTGTACTGCAGTCAGTCTTCATTCTTAGAATTTACACATTACTGTGAAGTTGGTTATGTGTACAGTAGTCTTATGTGTACTGTAGTGAGTCTTCATTCTCAAAATTTACACATTACTGTGAAGTTGGTTATGTGTACTGTAGTGAGTCTTCATTCTTAAGAATTTACACATTACTGTGAAGTTGGTTA
>NW_013936969.1:0-214 GCF_000517525.1 Limulus polyphemus
TAAGGTGAAACTTTTCATGTAACTGCGCAACGATAAAATGTACCTACATACGAAATTTGGTTAAGAACAATCAATTCAGGACCCTCTGGTAACAAGAAATGGACTCGATTTCTTGTTACCAGAGGGAAAACAATCGGTAACAAAAAGCTTCAGTGCAGTACACATACGATTTCAAGAAGCCATAAAAAGAGTAACATAAAACGACCACAAAATC
>NW_013936970.1:0-267 GCF_000517525.1 Limulus polyphemus
AGTGTTACTTACACTCTCTTTTAATGACTTTCATAATAGTATTTTTAATCTTTCTTAAACTATATTTTGTCGACTGTTATAACGGTCTTTTAATCTTCCTTCGATTATGAAAGTCATTAAAGATAAAAATACTAAAATATAGTTTAAGGTCGACTGTTATAACGGTCTTTTAGTCTTCCTTCCACTAGATTTTGTTGACATTGATATGGGTCTTTTTAGTAAGTTTTCAACTATATTTGGTCGACAAATCTGGGTCAACAAATTGAT
>NW_013936971.1:0-231 GCF_000517525.1 Limulus polyphemus
GTAAGAAAACTCAAGATTTAACAATAATGTGTCCTGTCAATAAGAGGACACAATATTCAACGATAATGTGTAATGTCAGTAAGAAAATAAACAGTATCGTTAAATCTTGTGTCTTCTTATTGACAGTACACAGTATCGTTAAATCTTCTGTCTTCTTATTGAAATGACACATTATTGTTAAATCTTGTGTCTGTCAATAAGAAGACACAAGATTTAACTATACTGTGTACT
>NW_013936972.1:0-227 GCF_000517525.1 Limulus polyphemus
AAGGAAGACACAAGATTTAACAATACTGTGTACTGTCAATAAGAAGACACAACATTTAAAGATACTGTGTACTATCAATAAAAAGACACAAGTTTTAACAATGAGTACACAGTATCGTTAAATCTTGTGTCTTCTTATTGACAGTACACAACATTGTTAAAACTTTGTCTTTTTATTGTCAATCTTGTGTCTTCTTGTTAATAATACTGTGTACATACAATAACAAG
>NW_013936973.1:0-310 GCF_000517525.1 Limulus polyphemus
ATACTGATGTAATGTAACATTAGAAACTTGTGTGTCTTTATTATACAAGATATAGACATCCTGGAGGTTGTTATAGATTTTAATGATAACATAAATAATATGTTATCATTAAAATCTATAACAACCTCCAGGATGTCTATATCTTGTATAATAAAGACACACAAGTTTCTAAAGTTACATTACCTCAGTATAAAACATAAATAATTGTTTTATACTGAGGTAATGTAACTTTAGAAACTTGTGTGTCTTTATTATACAAGATATAGACATCCTGGAGGTTGTTATAGTTTAATGATAACATAAAGTAATG
>NW_013936974.1:0-372 GCF_000517525.1 Limulus polyphemus
TATTGTAATTTAGAGATTCCTAAGAAGAATAATGTAGATAAGACCCCCATTTTTTTATACTTTTCATTGTTCCTTTGATTTTTCTCTATAATTTAAAGTTGATTTTCATGTTTCTCGCTTACTTTATGTATCTGTCGAGCAATACTCTTTATAACGTAACATTCGTTTCTCTTTTGTGATTTTTCAATTTTATTTTCCTATTAAGTGTCGATTTTATTTTTCAACAGAGCTAATTATCAGAACATTGTTGGTGTTTTTACAGATTTACGTATTGTATTATTCATTTTCGGTATGTGTTACAGATTTCTTATTCATAAATGTCGATTTCATTATTCTGTAAAAAACATGGAATGCTCTAAATGTTATAGGAAA
>NW_013936975.1:0-228 GCF_000517525.1 Limulus polyphemus
TCTTTTTATTGACAGGACACAGTATTGTTAAATCTTGTGGCTTGTTATTGATAGTACAAAGTATCATTAAATCTTATGACTTGTTATGATAGTACACAGTATCGAAGACACAAAATTTAAGAACATTGTATCCTGTCAATAAGAAGATAAAGGATTTATCAATACTGTGTACTGTCAATAAGAAGACACAAGATTTAACTTATTGACAGTACACAGTATTGATAAATC
>NW_013936976.1:0-231 GCF_000517525.1 Limulus polyphemus
CTGTCAATAGGAAGACACACGATTTAACAATACTGTGTACTTTCAATAAGAAGACGCAAGATTTAACGATACTGTGTAATGTCAATAAGAAGACACAAGATTTACACAGTATTGTTAAATCTTGTGTCTTGTTATTGAAAGTACACAGTATTGTTAAATTTTTATTGATAGTGGCACAAGATTTATCTTGTGTCTTTTTATTGATAGTACACAGTATCGTTCCTAACGATA
>NW_013936977.1:0-280 GCF_000517525.1 Limulus polyphemus
TAAGGATGTTTTAGAATAAAACTGGTTACACTATGTATATCAGGTGTTTGGTGAGGATGTTTCAGAATTATTCCATTTTGTTGTCAGAATAAGAACTGGTTATGAGGGTGTTTCAGAATAAAAATTGGTTACACTATGTATATCAGGTGTTTGGTGAGGATTTCTTATTCTGAAACGCACTACGTATATCAGGTGTTTGGTGAGGATGTTTCAGAATTCTTCCATTTTTTGTCAGAATAAGAACTGGTTGCACTATGTATATCAGAAGTTTGGTGAGGGT
>NW_013936978.1:0-279 GCF_000517525.1 Limulus polyphemus
GCAGTATACGGAACTGTCACTATTTTTATAGTACAATAAGTAATACACCAGCAGTATACGTAGTTGTTACTATTTTTATAGTGGTGTATTACTTATTGTAGCAGTATACGTAGTTCTTACTATTTTTATAGTGGTGTATCACTTATTGTAGCAGCAGTATAGATAACTGTTACTATTTTTATAGTGGTGTATTACTTATTGTAGCAGTATACGTAGCTGTTACTAAAAATAGTAACAGCTACGTATACTGCTACAATAAGTAATTTAGTGGTGTATTAC
>NW_013936979.1:0-279 GCF_000517525.1 Limulus polyphemus
ATAGTTTTTAAGGCTAAAGTCACCTGAATGAAATTTCCTGAACCATCGTTGACACTTACAAATGTTCATTACATTTCCATAAACTTCTTTGATATTCTTTGTGTCCCTTATAGTGATGGCACACAATGAGACACACATTAGGCATGTAATACTGTTTGAATACAAGAAGAGAAACAATGCCTCTGTAACCATATCACATATAATAATTAAACAACCTTCCTAAACTTCATGTTAGTGTAGTCTATATAATCTGTAAAGTTTAATATACTCTAAATGTTT
>NW_013936980.1:0-266 GCF_000517525.1 Limulus polyphemus
ACTGACAGTACACAAAGAAGACACAAGATTTAACGATACTGTGTACTATCATAACAAGTCATAAGATTTAATGATACTGTGTACTATCAATAACAAGCCACAAGATTTAAAGATACATACTGTGTACTGTCAATGATTTATCAATACCGTTTAATCTCAATAAGAAGACACAAGATTTAACAATACTATGTACTAACGAAAAGAAGACAAGATTTAACGTTTGTGCCTGCTTATTGACAGTACACAGAATCGTTAAATCTTGTCTT
>NW_013936981.1:0-241 GCF_000517525.1 Limulus polyphemus
TATGTCTGCGGACTTACAACGCTAGAAACCGGGTTTGTGTAGCTTTGTGCTTAATTTCAAAAACAAACAAAAAAACAAACTTTTCATAAAATCCTTTAATGATTTTTTTTAGTTGTTTTTATTTAATTGTCTTTACGTACGAAACAATTTGTGTTGAAACACCTAATAGTAATTATCTCGCACCCAATGTTGACGATTCAAACACCTAATAGTAATTATCTCGCACCCAATGTTGACGATT
>NW_013936982.1:0-223 GCF_000517525.1 Limulus polyphemus
AGATCATTTGATGATACTTGTTATAGTCTATAGTAACTTACCTTAACTAAACACAGATCATTTGATGATACTTGTTAAGGTAAGTTACTATAGACTATAACTAAACACAGATCATTTGATGATACTTGTCCAAGTCTATAGCAGCTTACCTTAACCAAACACAGATCATTTGATGATACTTGTTATAGTCTATAGTAACTAGATCATTTGATGATACTTGTTA
>NW_013936983.1:0-211 GCF_000517525.1 Limulus polyphemus
ATGCAGATAAAATTCTCACAGACAATCAGTTTTAATCTAACATATTAAACGTTAGGCCTATCACTTATACAGTAGCTAACTTCACGCTGAACTTTTCCTTAAATATAAATAGCGTGAGACGAGCGGACGGACGTTAGCAGAAAAGAGCAAAGTCATGGGCTAGCAGGTGGACAGACGATTAAATGAAAAACAAGCCCCCCAAGGGCACAGT
>NW_013936984.1:0-228 GCF_000517525.1 Limulus polyphemus
CACGTTTTCAAAGTCACAAATATCTAGTGGAAAACTGACTAAAAGGTCTTCCTTCCTCCAGATTTTGTGGACATTGATAAGGGTCGGTCTTTTAGTCTTCCTTCCACTAGATTTTGTTGACATTGATATGGGTCTTTTTAGTAAGTTTTCAACTATATTTGGTCGACTGTTATAACGGACTTTTGGGTCGACTGTTATAAAAAATATAGTTTAAGAAGGATTAAAAAT
>NW_013936985.1:0-201 GCF_000517525.1 Limulus polyphemus
TATAGTGTAAGAAAGACTAAAAATACCGCTATCAAAGTCAAAAATATCTAGACTAAGAAGGCCTAAAAAGTCAGTTATGAAAGTCGAAAAAATCGAGTGGAACAAAGTCAAAAAAAACTAGTGGAAAACTTACTAAAAGGACCCTTATCAATGTCAACAAAATCTGGAGGAAGGAAGACTAAAAGTCCGTTATAACAGTCG
>NW_013936986.1:0-283 GCF_000517525.1 Limulus polyphemus
GTGATGTTCTGACAATAGACACTTTCATCTTTACATTGGACAGAAGATGGCGTCACTGTAGTGTGTGAATTAATATCGAACCCCATAAACAATTTGGTGATGCCATCTTGTGTCCAATGTAAAGATGAAAGTGTCTATTGTCAGTACACACTACAGTGACTTATTAATTCAAAATTGTTTATGGGGTTCGAAATGTAAAGATGAAAGTGTCTATTGTCAGTACATCACCCCATCTTCTGTCCCACACTACAGTGACTTTGAATTAATATCGAACCCCATAAAC
>NW_013936987.1:0-200 GCF_000517525.1 Limulus polyphemus
ACTACCGAAACTCAAAGGAAGCTACAGAAGATGACTACCATAACTCAAACAAAGCTACAGGTGATGACTACCATAACTCAAACAAAGCTACAAGTGATGACTTCAACACCTGTAGCTTTGTTTGAGTTATGGTAACATCATTACCATAACTGAAACAAAGCTACAGGTGATGACTACCATAACTGAAACAAAGCTACAGG
>NW_013936988.1:0-227 GCF_000517525.1 Limulus polyphemus
CTGTCGATAAGAAGACAGAGTACACAGTATCGTAAATCTTGTGTTTTCTTATTGACAGTACACAGTATCGTTAAATCTTGTGTCTTCTTATTGACAGTACACAGTATCGTTAAATCTTGAATAAGACACAAGATTTACGATACTGTGTACTGTCAATAAGAAGACACAAGATATAAGGAATACTGTGTACTATCACTAACAAGCCACAAGAATTAACAATACTGTGT
>NW_013936989.1:0-209 GCF_000517525.1 Limulus polyphemus
AGTATTGATAAATCCTGTATCTTCTTATTTACAGGACTCAGTGTTGTTAAATCATGTGTCTTTTTATTGACAGTACACAGTATCATTAAATATTTTGGCTTGGAAGATACAAGATTTAACGATACTGTGTACTATAATAACAAGTCATAAGATTTAATGATACTGTGTACTATCAATAATTTATTGAAAGGTCTAGGTATTGTTAAATC
>NW_013936990.1:0-266 GCF_000517525.1 Limulus polyphemus
ACTAAGGGTAATTAAACAATCTAGTTACATCCACTCAATGTAAACTAAAGATGAAAGTGGTTGTAATATGTATGTTTTTATCACTTACTAAGGGTAATTAAACAATTAAACAATCTAGTTACATCCACTCCATCTTTAGTTTACATTGTTTAATTACCCTTAGTAACTCATCAATACATACATATTACAACCACTTTAATCTAGTTACATCCACTCAATGTAAACTAAAGATGAAAGTGGTTGTAATATGTATGTATTGATGAGTT
>NW_013936991.1:0-263 GCF_000517525.1 Limulus polyphemus
CTAGATCAGACATTCAGTAGTTAAGAAATGTAGATGTACCACTTATCAGGAGAACTGCGTATATAGTGACCTGTGAAAGGCGGGAAATCACCTACATGGTTTGAAAAGGTTGACCATTTTGTTTAGTGTAACTCAGTAGTGATTCGATTATTATAATGCTTAAACATTGTATAATATCCACCCAGGGCTGAATTTACATTAATCTCAGTTCCTAATCAACCACATCACGCATGTGCTGCAAAAACATCGCATCATTTTATGAG
>NW_013936992.1:0-271 GCF_000517525.1 Limulus polyphemus
CAAAGAAAAACATTAAAAAACAGTAGATATTAGGTAGTAACATACCAGTGTCAAAGACCAACGGTATGTTACTACCTGTTTAAATGTCGTTAATTACTGGTGTTTAATCTTTGACACTGTTTAAATGTCGTTAATATCTACTGTTGTTTAATGTTTTTTCTTTGACACTGGTATGTTACTACCTCCAACATTAAACAACTGTATATATTAACGACATTTAAACAGGTAGTAACATACCAGTGTCAAATAATAGATATTAACGACATTTAAA
>NW_013936993.1:0-287 GCF_000517525.1 Limulus polyphemus
AGAGTCCTCGCCACATAGAATGTAATTGGCATCTAATGTTTTTAGAGTCCTTGTCACATAGAATGTATTTGGCATCTAATGTTTTTAGAGTCTTGCCCACGTGGCCAGGACTCTAAAAACATTATATACCAAATACATTCTACATAGAATGTATAAAAACATTATATACCAATAAAAACATTATATACCAAATACATTCTATGTGGCCAGGACTCTAAAAACATTATATACCAAATACATTCTATGTGGCCAGGACTCTGAGTCCTCGCCACATAGAATGTAATTGG
>NW_013936994.1:0-202 GCF_000517525.1 Limulus polyphemus
TTATAAATTAAGTAACTAGAGTTACACCTAGGTGTTCGTGGAGTTGTTGTACCAAATAACGCTAAAGATGAGTATGGGGGTTATAAATTCGGTAACCAGAGAATTTATAACCACCATACTCATTTTTAGCCTTACTTGGTACAACTACTCCATGAACACCTAGGTGTAAAGTGTGTAATTCTAGTTATCATATTGTTCATAG
>NW_013936995.1:0-305 GCF_000517525.1 Limulus polyphemus
GACTTTCATAATGGTATTTTAATCCTTCTTAAACTTTATTTTGTCGACTGTTATAACGGTCTTTTAGTCTTCCGTGGACTAAATTTTGTTGACATTTCAACAAAATTTAGTGGACGGAAGACTAAAAGACCGTTATAACAGTCGACAAAATAAAGTTTAAGACCAAAAGTCCGTTATAACAGTCGACAAAATATAGTGGAAAACAACTCCTCCAGATTTTGTTGACATTGATAAGGGTCCTTTTAGACAGTTTTCCACTAGATTTTGTTGACTTTGAAAACGTGTGTTTAGTTTTCTTCCACTAG
>NW_013936996.1:0-202 GCF_000517525.1 Limulus polyphemus
CCAAGTCTCAATAGAAATGTAAACTATTTTCCCCTTGTTTTATTCAAGTAGCTCTAGTTTTCTAACACTATTCATTCTATTTTGATATTAGTAATTCATGTCTGAACAATCTTTTTTGTCATTTTCATAGATTTGCTGAAGATAGAATATGTGTAATTCCGAAACATTCATTATTAAAGATGTTTACATTTTTTGCTGTTGC
>NW_013936997.1:0-207 GCF_000517525.1 Limulus polyphemus
GAAAAAAAAATCATTCTAAGTAACGCCCCTCCCCCAGTGGCACAGCGGTATGTCTGCAAATGTTTCCAGAAGATAGACAGAGATAAGGTTGTTTATAAGTTTTGAAAAAAAAAATCATTCTAAGTAACGCCCCCCCCCCCGGTGGCATAGCGGTATGTCTGCAAATGTTTCCAGAAGATAGACAGAGATAAGGTTGTTTATAAGTTT
>NW_013936998.1:0-226 GCF_000517525.1 Limulus polyphemus
CTTGTGTCTGCTTATTGACAGTACACACTTTTTGTAAATATTGTCTTCTTATTGATAGTACACAGTATCGTTAAATCTTGTGTCTTTTATTGACAGTACACTGTCAAAAAGAAGAAACATAATTTAACAATACTGTGTCCTGTCAATAAGAAGAAAAAGGATTTATCAATACTGGTACACAGTATTGATAAATCCTGTATCTTCTTATTGAAAGGACTCAGTATTG
>NW_013936999.1:0-248 GCF_000517525.1 Limulus polyphemus
CATCAACACACACACACAACGATTGTAATATTCAGATGTTGAGTCAGACAAAGTCATAACTGAATAGAACTTGGCTGTAACTACAGTTTGGTGGTAGTTTAATAAAACTCCAAGTAAGAACGGTCTAATGGTGTAGAATAACATGTTATAAAACTCCAAGTAAGAACGGTCTAATGGTGTAGAATAACATGTTATAAAACTACCAAGTAAGAACGGTCTAATGGTGTAGAATAACATGTTATAAAATT
>NW_013937000.1:0-397 GCF_000517525.1 Limulus polyphemus
GGTTCAATAAACAATTGTTTGTCTAATCATTAGACAATACCAAACATGTTTGTTACTGGCTAATTGTTAATTGTTCATCATCTAACCATTAGCCAATACCAAACCCAAACATTGTTCTATTGACTAAGTGGTTAGATGAACAATGTTTGGTATTATTAGCCGGTTAGATGAACAATGTTTGGTATTGGCTAATGGTTAGTTGAACAGTGTTTGGTATTGCCTAATATTGGCTAATGGTTAGTTGAATAGTGTTTGGTATTGCCTAATGGTTAGATGAACAATGTTTGGTATTGGCTAATGGTTAGTTTAACAGTGTTTGGTATTTTTAGGCAATACCAAACACTGTTCATCTAACCAAAATACCAAACATTGTTCATCTAACCAGGCTAATGGTTAG
>NW_013937001.1:0-231 GCF_000517525.1 Limulus polyphemus
GGTATAACTCTAGTTACCGAATTTATAATCACCATACTCATCTTTAGCCTTACTTGGTACAACTACTCCATGAACACTTAGGTTTAATTCTGGTTACCGAATTCGTGGAGATGTTGTACCAATTAACGCTAAAGATGAGTATGGCGGTTATAAACCACCTAGGTGTAACTCTAGTTACACAATTTATAACCACCATACTCATCTTTAGCCTTACTTGGCACAACTACTCCA
>NW_013937002.1:0-311 GCF_000517525.1 Limulus polyphemus
TTCAACGATAATGTGTACTGTCAGTAAGAAAACACAAGATTTAGCAATAATGTGTCCTGTCAATAAGAAGACACAAGATTTTACGATACGTGTTTTCTTACTGACAGTACACATTATCGTTGAGTATTGTTTCTTCTTATTGACAATACACAGTGTTTTTTTACTGACAGTACACATTATCGTTGAATATTGACATTATTGTTAAATCTGAAGACACAAGATTTAACGATACTGTGTACTGTCAATAAGAAGACACAAGATTTAACATACTGTGTACTCTCAATAAGAAGACACAAGATTTAACAATACTG
>NW_013937003.1:0-265 GCF_000517525.1 Limulus polyphemus
TGACTTTCATAATGGTATTTTTAATCCTTCTTAAACTATATTTTGTCGACTGTCTAGTGGAAGGAAAACTAAAAGACCTTTATAACAGTCGACAAAATATAGTTTAAAACGAGCCATATCAATGTCAACAAAAAAAGCGGACTAAAAGGAACCTTATCAATGTCAACAAAATCTGGAGGAAGGAAGACCAAAAGTCCGTTATAACAGTCGATCAAATATAGTTGAAAACTGACTCGTGTTATTAGTTTTCTTCCACTCGATTTTT
>NW_013937004.1:0-212 GCF_000517525.1 Limulus polyphemus
GAAGTTAAGCAACGTCGGGCCCGATTAGTACTTGGGAGGGTGACTGCCTGGGAATACCTGGTGATGATGACTAATTTTTTTTTTTTTTTTTGTATAGAAATTATGAAGAAGGTTGTATACCGAAGGATTTTCGACTGATCCTACATATTTGGCTCATATTATTAAGTCTTTTCACTCTATAATCGAACTCTCTATGGTAGACATTTTTATTC
>NW_013937005.1:0-242 GCF_000517525.1 Limulus polyphemus
GTATGGTGGTTACAAATTCGGTAACTAGAGTTACACCTAGGTGTTCGTGGAGTTGTTGTACCAAGTAAGGCTAACGATGAGTATGGTGGTTACAAATTCGGTTTAGCGTTATTTGGTACAACAACTCCACGAACACCTAGGTGTAACTCTAGTTAGGATGAGTATGGGGGTTATAAATTCGGTAACAGGAGTTAAACATAAGTGTTCATGGAGTAATTGTTTCAAGTAAAGCTAAAGATGAG
>NW_013937006.1:0-214 GCF_000517525.1 Limulus polyphemus
TACTTCAAGAAACAAGTAAATGATTTTCACTTCCTACATCAAGAAGCAAGTAAATGTTTTCACTCCCTACAACAAGAAACAAGTAAATGATTTTCAAAATCATTTACTTGTTTCTTGTTGTAGAGAGTGAAAATCATTTACTTGTTTCTTGATGTAAAGAGTGAAAATCAATTACTTGTTTCCTTTTGTAGGGAGTACCCCTAAAACAAGAAAA
>NW_013937007.1:0-203 GCF_000517525.1 Limulus polyphemus
CCACTAGATTTTGTTGACATTGATATGGGTTGTTTTAGTCAGTTTTCCACTATATTTTGTCACCGTTTATAACAGTCCCTAAAAGAACGGACTTTTGGTCTTCCTTCCTCCATATTTTGTTGACATTGACAAGGGTCCTTTTAGACAGTTTTCCACTAGATTTTGTTGACTTTGAAAACGTGTGTTAAACTAGATTTTGTTGA
>NW_013937008.1:0-208 GCF_000517525.1 Limulus polyphemus
TCACCAAGACTCTGATTACAAACTTCTCCAAGACTCTGATTACACACTTCACCAAGACTCTGATTACACACTTCACCAAGACTCTGATTACACACTTCACCGAAGTGTGTAATCAGAGTCTTGGTGAAGTGTGTAATCAGAGTCTTGGTGAAGTGTGTAATCAGAGTCTTGGTGAAGTGTGTAATCAACCAAGACTCTGATTACACAC
>NW_013937009.1:0-311 GCF_000517525.1 Limulus polyphemus
GTGTAAGGCTAAAGATGAGTATGATGGTTATAAATTCGGTAGCTATAGCTCTAATTACCGAATTTATAACCACCATACTCATTTTTAGCCTTACTTGGTACACCTACTCCATGAACACCTAAGTGTAACCTAGGTGTTAAACTCTAGTTACCTAATTTATAAACATCATACTCATCGTTACTCTTACTTGGTACAACAACTCCACGAACAACACCTAGGTATTCGTGGAGTTGTTGTACCAAATAACGCTACAGATGAGTATGGTGGTTACAAATTCAGTAACTAGAGTTACACCTAGGTATTCGTGGAGA
>NW_013937010.1:0-290 GCF_000517525.1 Limulus polyphemus
TAATCTCGACAAATAGAGATGTATGGCTGCTGATAATAATAATCAGACAATCATGAATCTTTCATACATGTTTAGCCATACATCTCTATTTGTCGAGATTAAACATGTATGAAAGATTCATGATTGTCTGATTATTATTACCAGCAGCCAAACAACTTTATTTGTCGAGATTACTGATAATAATAATCAGACAATCATGAATCTTTCATACATGTTTAATCTCGACAAATAGAGATGTATGGCAGCTGATAATAATAATCAGACAACATTTAATCATTCTATACATGTGT
>NW_013937011.1:0-215 GCF_000517525.1 Limulus polyphemus
CTGAGCTTTCCTTGAGTCAATAAACTGTTACCATTTTTAGTCCTGTAAACTAGAATTGTTTGCCGATTCAATCAGTAAGTAATTTAGTCCCTGTAAGTTAAAACAGAGCTTTTCCTTGAGTCAATAAACTGTATCATTTTTAGTCCTGTAAACTAGAATTGTTTGCCGATTCAATCAGTAAGTAATTTATTCCTTTTAGTCCTGTAAGTTAAAAA
>NW_013937012.1:0-228 GCF_000517525.1 Limulus polyphemus
AATAATTAATATACAACATTCTTTATCTATTTTAGAACACTACATTACTGAAGTGCGAGTAATTAATGTACAACATTCTTTATCGGTTTTAGAACACTACATAAAATAGATAAAGAATGTTGTACATTAATTACTCGCACTTTAGTAAGAACACTACATTACTAAAGTGCGAGTAATTAATGTACAACATTCTTTATCTATTTTAGAACACTACATTACTAAAGTGCG
>NW_013937013.1:0-255 GCF_000517525.1 Limulus polyphemus
CAAGACACAAGGAATACAGGAAATCAGAGTAGTAAGATCTGTTTGTATTGGATAAAGATTAAAAACACAAGGAATAAAGGATATCAGAGTTATAAGATCTGAATCATTGTCCAATACTAATTGAATCATTGTACAATACTAACAGATATTACAACTACGATTTCCTATATTCCTTGTGTCTTGGACACAAGGAATACAGGAAATCAGAGTTGTAAGATCTTTTAGTATTGGACAATGATTCAAGACACAAGGAAT
>NW_013937014.1:0-245 GCF_000517525.1 Limulus polyphemus
CTAGAGTTACACCTAGGTGTTCGTGGAGTTCTTGTACCAAAAACGCTAAAGATGAGAATGGTGGTTATAAATTCGGTAACTATAGTTACACCTAGGTGTTCTTTAGCCTTACTTGGTACAACTACTCCATCCACCTTTCTCATCTTTAGCGTTATTTGGTACAACAACTCCACGAACACCTAGGTGTAACTATAGTTACCGAATTTAAAACCACCATACTCATCAATTTATAATAGTTACCGGAG
>NW_013937015.1:0-482 GCF_000517525.1 Limulus polyphemus
AACCACCCTAGCTTGCAATACATACGGTCATTCGGACAATTTTCAATTTTCATTCGGGCAAAATAAGAAGCAGAAAATATAACTTCATTCTGTCGAACATTCATAGGCATACGGGGGATTTTTCAGAAGGGGGGTATACAGATCATTGTACAAAAATCTATATAAATTCTCATTTATGGGGTTTTACTAAAGTTCATTACGTGCAAAATATTAATAATTATATGTAGGATGTTTGTTAACCGGATTTATTTTAAATCAGATACACAGCTCCTTTTTTGCTAGATATTCTTCTGTAACGTAAGTTAAGACTAGGTATATAACAAAAAGTCATTAGAAATTACAATACCTGAAGGTAACCTAACCAATGGGAATGAAGCACCGAAACCAAAACATGTTTCAAACCGCACCAACTTGGTAATATTTAACTTGTGAAAAATGTTTAGTTTCCATTCAATATGTTTTTTCTTATGTGAACAAATAAT
>NW_013937016.1:0-238 GCF_000517525.1 Limulus polyphemus
CTAAGTAAGGGTAACGATGAGTATGGTGGTTATAAATTAGGTAACTAGAGTTACACCTTGGTATTCGTGGGGTAGTTGTACCAAGTAAGGCTAAAGATGAAAACAACTACACGAATACCTAGGTGTAAGTCTAGTTACCGAATTTATAACCACCATAGTACCAAATAACGCTACAGATGAGTATGGTGGTAACAAATTCGGTAACTAGAAATACACCTAAGTGTTCATGGTGTAGTTG
>NW_013937017.1:0-766 GCF_000517525.1 Limulus polyphemus
TAATAGGTTATTACCATGTAACACTATCAGTTTATTACGATTTAACACTAACAGTTTATTACCATGTAACACTAATAGTTTTTAGTGTTACATGGTAATAAACTATTAGTGTTACATGGTAATAAAATAGGTTATTACCATGTAACACTAATAGTTTATTACCATGTAACACTCTGTTAGTGTTACATGGTAATAACCTATCAGTGTTACATGGTAATAAACTGTTAGTGTTACATGGTAATAAGACTATTAGTGTTACATGGTAATAACCTATTTTATTACCATGTAACACTGATAGGTTATTACCATTTAACACTAACAGTTTATTATTACATGGTAATAAACTGTTAGTATTACATGGTAATAACCTATCAGTGTTATATGGACATGGTAATAAACTGTTAGTGTTACATGGTAATAAACTATTAGTGTTACATGGTAATAACCTATCAGTGAACACTGATAGGTTATTACCATGTAACACTAATAGACATGGTAATAAAACACTAACAGTTTATTACCATGTAACACTAACAGTTTATTACCATGTAACACTGATAGGTTATTACCATGTAACACTAATAGATCAGTGTTACATTTAGTGTTACATGGTAATAATCTATTAGTGTTACACATGGTAATAAACGTTAGTGTTAAGTGTTACATGGTAATAACCTATCAGTGTTACATGGTAATAAACTAATAGTTTATTACCATGTAACACTAACAGTTTATTACGATGTAACACTAACAGTTTATTACCATG
>NW_013937018.1:0-249 GCF_000517525.1 Limulus polyphemus
CAGAAGTTTTATTTACCATGTATATGTATATCGATATGAATTTTTAAGAGAAGTTTTTCTTTAACATATATATATATACATATATAATGGTAAATAAAACTTCTGATTAAACATTTACAACGATACATACATACATATACATGGTAAATAAAACTTCTGATTAAACATTCACATCGATATATATATGGTAAATAAATACTTCCGTTAAAAATTCACATCGATATATATAAATGTTATATCGTTGAGAAT
>NW_013937019.1:0-384 GCF_000517525.1 Limulus polyphemus
TCAACAAAATGGTCTTCCTTCCTCCAGAACGGACTTTTATATTTGGTCGACTGTTATTTCTTAAACTATATTTTGTCGACTGTTATAAAGGTCTTTTGGTTTTCCTTCCACTAGATTTTGTTGACATTGATATGGGTCGTTTTAGTTAGTTTTCAACTCATAATGGTATTTTTAATCCCTTAAACTATATTTTAATGACTTTAATCGTATTTGTCGACTTTCATAACAGTCTTTTTAGGAGGTCTTAGACTAGATATTTTAAACTTTGATAGCGGTATTTTTAGTCTTTGGAAGAAAACTAAAAACACGTTTTCCAGTCAACATAATCTATTGGAAAATGGACTAAAAGGACCCTCATCAATGTCAACAAAATTTGGAGGAATG
>NW_013937020.1:0-204 GCF_000517525.1 Limulus polyphemus
GATAAACTTGTTTACAGTCGTTCTAGATACAATACAAACCACGTTTTCAAGATAAACTATGTTTACAGTATTTCTAAATACAATACAAACCACGTTTTCAAGTCGTTTTCCAGATAAACTATGTTTACAGTCGTTCTAGATACAATACAAACCACGTTTTTAAGATAAACTATGTTTACAGTCGTTCTAGATACAATACAAACC
>NW_013937021.1:0-201 GCF_000517525.1 Limulus polyphemus
AAATCTATTGTCTTCTTATTAGACAGTAGACAGTATCGTCAAATCTTGTGTCTTCTTATTGAAAGTACACAGTATCGTTAAATCTTGTGTCTTCTTATTGACTTTGACAGTACATAGTATCGTTAAATCTCTCTGTCTTTTTATTGATAGTACACAGTATTGCTAAATCGTGTGTCTTCTTATTGATAGTACACAGTATTG
>NW_013937022.1:0-266 GCF_000517525.1 Limulus polyphemus
CTATAAATGGTTTATGGTGTCCACGGTCTGCTGAAGTACTCAGAAATATGGCTTCTATAAATGGTTTATGGAGTCTATGGTCTGCTGTAGTACTCACAAACCCTGTAGTACTCACAAATATTTATAGAAGCCATGGTTTATGGTGTCCACGGTCTGCTGTAGTGCTCACAAATATGGTTTCTATAAATGGTTTAAGGCCATATTTGTGAGTACTACGGCAGACCGTAGACTCTTCTATAAATGGTTTATGGTGTCCACGGTCTGCT
>NW_013937023.1:0-210 GCF_000517525.1 Limulus polyphemus
GCAAAAATTATAATAGAAGGCTAGAATTTTGCATGTAAATATGCAAGTATGCAACGAACGAAAGTATGCAACGAACGTTCATACAAACTTTGGAGATGATCATTACAAATGGAATGACGTACTGGTACAAAACGCAAAACCTTCCATAACTCCTTTAAAACACCTTCCTACTGTTTAAAACTCTGCATATTACTACGCAACGTTAAAGTG
>NW_013937024.1:0-236 GCF_000517525.1 Limulus polyphemus
ATCGTGACACTTGATCAGAACACCAGGAATGTGATCTGCTGGGTTCATCAGTTAATTTTCATATTCATTTACAAACAGCTCCTCTTTGTGAGCTAAAGTGGCTCAAGTGTCACGAAGAGGAGCTGCTTGTAAATGAATATGAAAATTAAGTGATGAACCCAGCAGATCACATTCCTGGTGTTCTGCTCAAGTGTCACGAAGCCTTGAGCAGAACACCAGGAATGTGATCTGCTGGG
>NW_013937025.1:0-208 GCF_000517525.1 Limulus polyphemus
TAAAGATAATGAAAAACAGATATTTTCATAACAGATTATGAAATAACTACTGGGCCTAAATTTTGAAAAAAATTATTTTTCTTCATATTTCAACACAAAGATGCTCTTGATGCAAGACGCTCAAAATGGATATCCTTTCATCAAAATTCTCAGTAAAAAAAACATGGGCTATAGCCTTGGCTTTTCTGTGAAAATATGATTTTTTTGG
>NW_013937026.1:0-207 GCF_000517525.1 Limulus polyphemus
AATATCAAAATCTGTTTATAAACAGTAGCAAAGGGGTAATCTTTCAGTCAATCAGTGTAAAACAATATCAAAATCTGTTTATAAATGGTAGCAAAGGGGTGTCTATTTAGTCAGTTAATATAAAGTTCTACAGCACAATATCAAAATCTGTTTATAAATGGTAGCAAAGGGGTGTCACTTTAGTCAGTTAATATAAAGTTCTACAGG
>NW_013937027.1:0-390 GCF_000517525.1 Limulus polyphemus
AGAACTATTTTCAGGGGCCACTCATAGTTTTTTCAGGTGTAGACAGACCCCCAGAAGATCTAGCCGTTTAGCAATTTTACAAAGCTAGAAAATTGTTTAGATTCATACAGTTTTCTTTAATATTTGTATTTATTCATATTTCCATGGACATTATTTTCAACCTGATTTTTACCTTTTATGTTTGTTTTACAGAAATAAAACTTTGCATTTAAATTTATGTCTTTCTTGAAATTTTATAAATATCTTGTGTAACATGTCCACGTGCTAGTAAAAGTGCTCTTAGGTTTGCCAAAATGCTTCTTAAAACTTGAATTTACTAGTCAGAAAACGCTTTATACCCTAAAATCTTTTATGGAGACCATAAACTACACATTAACTGGTGTTTGGAGT
>NW_013937028.1:0-211 GCF_000517525.1 Limulus polyphemus
AGTGGTTTTATATGTAAAATGTGCAGGATGTAACTCCCAAATGGATTTAATCTCCTTGCTATTATCTTTAATATCCTCAACTTCAAAAGTCTTAATCTCATTGTAAAGTTTCTCACTAATTTCATCAGTATCATCTGTAACAAATCCCCACTAAAAGCCTTTTTCCTTTATATCCACTAATAGAAACAGTTGTTAATGAAGTCATAATTAT
>NW_013937029.1:0-624 GCF_000517525.1 Limulus polyphemus
CGGACTTTTAATTATAACACTTTAACTTTACAGTCCATCTATTCATTAAAACAATAACAATACACAATGGTATTAAGTCATTGGCAAAACACTGAATAATGACTGACCCAAAGCAGTGACAAGGGAGCCCCGATATATCTGGTAAAGCTGTGAGTATCAAGAGCTGAAGGTAAGAAACAGCACAGCAGGGAGGAGAGGTTGTGAAAAGGATCTTTAGGCAATTTAATTCGGTTTAACCGTTATTAGCACGTGGTTAAAGGATTAACAGACAGTGTACGTGACTAATGAACTACCCGGAGACATCTGGAAAATTTCAACATAAACATTTTACCAATTCACATAAAGAATGATTCTAAATTTCACAAACCGATTGAAGAAGAAAAACAGAGGGGTGCTCAGAAAGAAGACTAAAATAATCAGATAATCATTGCTACCTCAGTACAACATTCATGCATATATTCAGTAAAATGCAATTAAGTCATGGATAAAACATTTCATTAATTAATTCATTGAAATTGATAAATAGGAATCACAGAACTGTAAAATATATGTTTTAAAGTGTTGTCATGTTGGAACAAATTGATATATAATAATAAAAGTACATGTCTGCGAGTCTGAGCGTGT
>NW_013937030.1:0-221 GCF_000517525.1 Limulus polyphemus
CATAAGAATAATAATGTCTCTGAGTAGAAGTAGCATAAGAATGATAATGTCTCTGAGTAGAAGTAGCATAAGAATGATAATGTCTCTGAGTAGAAGTAAGATTATCATTCTTATGGTCTCTCATAAGAATAATAATGTCTCTGAGTAGAAGTAGCATAAGAATGATAATGTCTCTGAGTAGAAGTAGCATAAGAATGATAATGTCTCTGAGTAGAAGTAAG
>NW_013937031.1:0-225 GCF_000517525.1 Limulus polyphemus
CTAAAGATGAGTATGGGGAGTTGTTGTACCAAATAACGCTAAAGATGAGTATGGGGATTATAAATTCGGTAACCAGAGTAAATCCTAAGTGTTCATGGAGTAGTTGTACCAAGTAAGGGTTACACCTAAGTGTTCGTGGTAACTAGACCCGAATTTGTAACCACTATACTCATCTGTAGCGTTATTTGGTACAACAACTAAAGGAATACCTAGGTATAACTCTAG
>NW_013937032.1:0-248 GCF_000517525.1 Limulus polyphemus
GTTTATTGAACCTTTAGCCAATATCTACCATTAATCATCTAACCCTTAGCCAATACCAAACATTGTTCATCTAACCATTAGTCAATACCAAATGGTTAGATGAACAATGGTTAGATGAACAATGTTTGGTATTGGCTAATATTAGCCAGTAACAAACATTGTTTAGACAATAAACAATGTTTGGTATTGACTAATGATTAGATGATTAATGGTAGATATTGACTAAAGGTTCAAACCATTAGCCAATA
>NW_013937033.1:0-202 GCF_000517525.1 Limulus polyphemus
GGGGTACAACGTGACGCGGTAATGTAATGTGTGTATAGATAGTGAGTAATTGAACTGCAGTCAGAAGTATTATTGAGCACGTTCGTTGTTATAGCGTTTGACCGATACACTCAACTTCAACAATCGCGCTAAAAGTTATATTCGGAAAGAATAAACCAGTTTTATTAAGTAAAGACTTGTGTCGTTAAAATTTCGTCGGAAC
>NW_013937034.1:0-262 GCF_000517525.1 Limulus polyphemus
TAATTACTCGGGTTTTTGTGCTGCTAGATACACCCTATTTACTCTTTGTTCCTGTACTTATGTACTGTTAGATACACACTAATTACTACTATTTTTGTACTATCTAGCAGCACAAAAATACTAGTAATTAGTGTGTATCTAACAGTACATAAGTACAGGTTGTAATTACTCGGGTTTTTGTGCTGCTAGATACACCCTATTTACTCTTTGTTCCTGTACTTATGTACTGTTAGATACACACTAATTACTACTATTTTTGTAC
>NW_013937035.1:0-297 GCF_000517525.1 Limulus polyphemus
CCCATACCAACTGTAACATAATAGATATGAGTCACATCTGTTACAGTTGGTATGGTAGTCACATCTGTTACAGTTGGTATGGTAATCATATCTATTATGTTACAGTTGGTATGGTAGTCACATCTGTTACGTAACAGATGTGACTATGTTACAGTTGGTATGGGTCACATCTGTTACAGTTGGTATGGTAGTCACATCTGTTACAGTTGGTATGGTAATCATATCTATTATGTTACAGTTGGTATGGTAGTCACATCTGTTACAACCATACCAACTGTAACATAATAGATATGATTA
>NW_013937036.1:0-244 GCF_000517525.1 Limulus polyphemus
AAACTATGACACTGTAATGTATGTTGTACCAGTACCAAACTATGACACTGTAATGTATGTTGTAGGTACTGGTACAACATACATTACAGTCTCATAGTTTGCTAAAGGTACAACGTATATACAACATACATTACAGTGTCATAGCTTGGTACTGGTACAACATACATTACAGTGTCATAGTTTGGTAATGGTACTACATACATTACAGTGTCATAGTTTCCAGTACCAAGCTATGACACTGTAA
>NW_013937037.1:0-200 GCF_000517525.1 Limulus polyphemus
AAACAACAAGGGACTAGAGAAGCAGATGTTACATAATATACAAAAAACAATAGGCAGACAAACCATAAGATACAGACAATGGACCAGAGACCTGACATATAGACAACAAGGGACTAGAGAAGCAGATGTTACATAATATACAAAAAACAATGGGCAGACAAACCATAAGATACAGACAATGGACCAGAGACCTGACATAC
>NW_013937038.1:0-249 GCF_000517525.1 Limulus polyphemus
CTATTTCTATTCAGGCTATTGCCATTCAAGACCAGTAAGAACATCAAATAACTATTTCTACTCAGGTTATTGCCATTAAAGACAAGTAAGACTATTTGATGATAATGATTCTAACTGGTCTTTAATGGCAATAACGTGAGTAGAAATAGAGTTATTTGATGATTCTTACTGGTTTTTAATGGCAATAACCTGAGTAGAAATAGAAATAACCCTATTTAATAACCTGAGTAGGGCCATTAAAGACCAGTA
>NW_013937039.1:0-527 GCF_000517525.1 Limulus polyphemus
AATGTCGTTTATTTCTAGTATTAAGAATGCAATTTTCAAGTATAAAAAGAACTTAGTTTGCACTTACAAATGTAATATAAAATAAGAAGATGTTGTAGTTACAAACTAAGTAACAAAAATTTGAATGTTATTGTCATCATAAACCATCTTTAGATACGGCTTGGAACCAAAACCTTATGTACGAGACCATTGATTGTAGTGTTCCGAAACTACGATTTACATTATGAAACGTTTTAACTTGGTCATAATTTCAAAGGGTTCTTAGAAAAAATAAACTAATCACAAATGCATGTACCTACCATGTTTGTGAATGTTTTATATAAGGTAGGTACATGCATTTGTGATTAGTTTATTTTTTCTAAGAACCCTTTAAAATTATGACCATGAAACGTTTTAACTTAAATGGGTAAAAGGAGCAAATACAAACTATTGAAGGTGAAGTTTATGTGTCACCAAAAGAAGCTGTGAAAATGAAAGAATTTTACCTTTTATCAATAGTTTGTATTTGCCACAGCTTCTTTTGGTGA
>NW_013937040.1:0-213 GCF_000517525.1 Limulus polyphemus
CTTCCATGATGTGTTGGTGTTACTGATGACTTGCATGATGTGTTGGTGTTACTGATGACTCCCATGATGTGTTAGTGTCACTGATTACTTCCATGATGTGGAGTGACACAACACATCATGAGGGTCATCAGTGATAACAACACATCATGGGAGTCATTAGTAACACCAAGATGACTTCTATGATGTGTTGGTGTCACTGATGACTTCTATGAT
>NW_013937041.1:0-233 GCF_000517525.1 Limulus polyphemus
TACTTATTGACAGTACACAGTATAGTTAAATCTTGTTTCTTCTTATTGACAGTACACATTATCGATGAATATTGTGTCTTCTTATTGACAGGACACATTGATAATGTGTACTGTCAGTAAGAAAACACAAGATTTAACAATTTCGAATATTGTCTCTTCTTATTGACAGTACACAGTATCGTTAAATCTTGTGTCTTCTTATTGACAGTACACAGTATCGTTAAATCTTGTGT
>NW_013937042.1:0-215 GCF_000517525.1 Limulus polyphemus
GATAGAACACATTATATACCGGATAAAACACATTGAATACACAGATAGAACACATTATATACCGGATAAAATGTATTCAATGTGTTTTATCCGGTATATAATGTGTTCTCTCCGTGTATTCAATGTGTTTTATCCGGTATATAATGTGTTCTATTTGTGTATTCGATGTGCCAGATAGAACACATTATATACCTGATAAAACACATTGAATACAC
>NW_013937043.1:0-207 GCF_000517525.1 Limulus polyphemus
GAAAATGATATTTTTAGAAAACATTTAGCTGATAATGTTTTATAATGATTTCTATTGGTCAGTATTTATCTGGTTGAAAGGCCTAGCCAATAAACGTCACCCTGGGGCAACTGGTAAATCTGTCAACGCGTGTAAATATTTCTTACAAAGTGGGACTAACTCTACTTAAATAATTTAGAAGTAGCAGAAACAAAATATTTACACGCG
>NW_013937044.1:0-208 GCF_000517525.1 Limulus polyphemus
TATAAAAGGTTTTAATCCACTGTTGGCACTTTATTCTACTAATACTGTAGACTTTGCCTGAGATAATAAGTATAAAAGTTTTAATCCACTGTTGGCACTTTATTCTACTAATACTGTAGACTTTGCCTGAGATAATAAGTATAAAAGGTTTAATCCACTGTTGGCACTTTATTCTACTAATACTGTAGACTTTGCCTGAGATAATAAG
>NW_013937045.1:0-248 GCF_000517525.1 Limulus polyphemus
AAGACACAAGTAGTTTTGACAGTACACAGTATTGATAAATCCTGTATCTTCTTATTGACAGGACACAGTATTGTTAAGTCTTGTCTCTTCTTATTGACAGTACACAGTATCGTTGATAGTACACGTTATTGGTAATTCATTTTCTTCTTATTGACAGGACACAGTATTGTTAAATCTTGTGTCTTCTTAAAAAAAGACACAAGATTTAACGATACTGTGTACTATCATACCAAGTCATAACATTTAAT
>NW_013937046.1:0-236 GCF_000517525.1 Limulus polyphemus
TCCTTGAACACTAGGACTAAATCAATAGCAAAGTTAGTAACAAATGAAACACCAAGTGCTCTTGAAAACTACGACTAGATCAACAGTACAGTTAGTAACTGTTTTATTTGTTACTCTGTACTATTGATCTAGTCCTAGTTTTCAAGAGCACTTAGTGTTTTATTTCTAAGTGCCCTTCAAAACTAGGACAAAATCAATAGTACAGTTAGTGACAAATAAAACACTAAGTGTCCTTT
>NW_013937047.1:0-260 GCF_000517525.1 Limulus polyphemus
CGGGGTCTTTATGACCTAAAGGATGTATTGAAGTTTGACATGCTATTTTAATTATAACTGTATTTTATATAACAAGTGAATACACGGGGTCTTTGGTCTTTATGACCTTATGATCTATTAAAGTTTGGCATGCTCACTTGTTATATAAAATACAGTTATAATTACAATATTCTATGTGGTTTTTATGACTTTATGATGTATTATGCAATGACACGCTGTTGTAATTATAACTGTACTTTATATAACAAGTGAATACACGG
>NW_013937048.1:0-375 GCF_000517525.1 Limulus polyphemus
ATTAGTTCTGTAGTTTTTGTTTTTAATGATTCTGTGACAAGTCCTTATCTCCTAATCATTAAAAACAAAAACTACAGAACTAATCTGTGAAAAGTCTTTTACTCAAAAACTACAGAACTAATAAAAACTACAGAACTAATCTGTGACAAATCCTTAACTACTAATCATTTTTTTGTTTTTAATGATTTAGGAGTTAAGGACTTGTCACAGATTAGTTCTGTAGTTTTTGTTTTTAATGATTAGGAGTTAAGGATTAACTCCTAATCATTAAAAACAAAAACTACAGAACTAATCTGTTACAAATCCTTAACTCCTAATCATTTTTTTAATGATTAGTAGTTAACAAATCCAATCTGTGAAGTTCTGTAGTTTTTG
>NW_013937049.1:0-233 GCF_000517525.1 Limulus polyphemus
AAGAGACACTATTCGTCGATAATGTGTACTGTCAGTAAGAAAACACAAGATTTAACAATAATGTGTAGTTAAATCTTGTGTCTTCTTATTGACAGTGCACAGTATCGTTAAATCTTGTGTCTTCTTATTGACAGGATACTGTGTACTGTCAATAAGAAGACAAAAGATTTAAGAATACTGTGTACTGTCAATAAGAAGACTCAATATTTAACAATACTGTGTACTTTCAATAA
>NW_013937050.1:0-240 GCF_000517525.1 Limulus polyphemus
AACTATACTGTGTACTGTCAATAAGAAGACACAAGATTTAACAATACTGTGTACTCACAATAAGTAGACACAAGATTTAACAATACTGTGTACTGTCAAGTGTCTTATTATTGACAGTACACAGTATTGTTAAATCTTGTGTCTTAGTACACAGTATTTCTAAATCTTATCAATAAGAACACACAAGATTTAACAATACTGTGTACTCTCAAGAAGAAGACACCAATATTCAAAGATAAT
>NW_013937051.1:0-242 GCF_000517525.1 Limulus polyphemus
TGTCTAATACACCACGGTAGTGTGTTAGACACGTTTAGTGGATGAGTATTCGTTTAGAGGATGAGTATAATATTGTGGTGTGTTAGACAACGTTTAGAGGATGGTGGTGTGTTAGACAGTATTGTTGTGATTTAGACACGTTTACAGGATGAGTATTGTGGTGTGTTAGACACGTTTAGTGGATGAGTATTGTGGTGTGTTAGAAACATTTAGAATCCACACCACAATACTCATTCTCTAAA
>NW_013937052.1:0-208 GCF_000517525.1 Limulus polyphemus
TACTGACGAAGTTGTAATAGCGGAAAATTTAGCTAATAAAGTTATATTTTCGTCAGGAGATATCAATAAATATAATCACGACTTATATCTCCGGCAGGAGCTATCAGTAAATATAATCACGACCTATATCTCCGGAATATATCTTTATTAGCTCAATTTTCCGCTATTACAACTTCGTCAGGAGATATCAATACGAAGTTGTAATAGC
>NW_013937053.1:0-201 GCF_000517525.1 Limulus polyphemus
TTGGCCAGTGTATTACTTATCAGCTAACACCTGATTGGTTCTGGCCAGTGTATTACTTATCAGCTAACACCTGATTGGTTCTGGCCAGTGTATTACTTATCAGCTAACACCTAATTGGTTCTGGCCAGTGTAGTACTTATCAGCTAACACCTGATTGGTTCTGGCCAGTGTAGTACTTATCAGCTAACACCTGATTGGTTC
>NW_013937054.1:0-350 GCF_000517525.1 Limulus polyphemus
CTAGAATCTTGCATGTAAATACGCAAGTGTGCAACGAACATTCATACAAAATTTGGAGATGATCCGTCCAAATGGGACGACGTACTGTTACAAAACGTCGACGTACTGTTACAAAACGCAAAACCTTCCATAACTCCTTTAAAACAAACAGTAGGAAGGTAAAACTCTGCTTATTACTAGGCAACGTTAAAGTAAATTTGGTATGTAGGTACGATGAAGAATCATCAATTTAGGACCCTCTGGTAACAAGAAATCGAAAAACAATCAGTAACCAAAAGCTTCACTGCAGTACACATACGCTTTCATTTTGTGGTCGTTTTATGTTACTCTTTTATTGGTTTTTCGGTCGC
>NW_013937055.1:0-258 GCF_000517525.1 Limulus polyphemus
TCAACTCAACAATAATAACATTATCCATTGGTAACGATCAACTCAACAATAATAACATTATCCATGGGTAACGATCAACTCAACAATAACAACATTATGTTACCCATGGATAATGTTGTTATTGTTGAGTTGATCGTTACCCATGGGAGTTGATCGTTTTATTGTTGAGTTGATCGTTACCCATGGATAATGTTATTATTGTTATTATCCATGGGTAACAATCAACTCAACAATAATAACACTAGCCATGGGTAACGA
>NW_013937056.1:0-263 GCF_000517525.1 Limulus polyphemus
TTCTTCTTACCAGTTCAATTCCGTACCCGCATCTTATCCAAATTTGGTACGTAGAAACTAGTGAAAATGTAATTTCGGATCGAATAAAAAAATTTCGAGAAGATCCGTTGAAATTTAATGAAATACTGGTACGAAACGCAAAACCTGCCACAACTCTTTCAAAACGAAGAGTAGCATGGTGCCGTTTTGTACCAGTATTTCATTAAATTTCAACGGATCTTCTCGAAATTATTTATGAAAGTTCATTGCGTCCTTACGTATTT
>NW_013937057.1:0-268 GCF_000517525.1 Limulus polyphemus
GATTTTTACGATTAACTATCAGATTTTTCCTCTTCCCACTAAAAACATTAAAAACGATAAAGAGCTGTGAGAAAAGGTTGAGGAAACGTTAACTAGCTATGAAATAGTTATAGAAAATAACAAGCTCGTTAGATATTTGCAGAAAAGGTATATACGTCATAAAAACATTAAAATTATTGGATTTTGGTGCATGTTCGCTAATGGTTTTTATCTATTTAAAAGCTAACCATCGTTTTGCGAGTGTTCTCTGAAGTTTTCGAATAATGCT
>NW_013937058.1:0-200 GCF_000517525.1 Limulus polyphemus
CTTAGATCTTGGATTTTGTTTGAATATTTTTTTCTTTAAAAGTATTTTTTGTTTAAAATATAACTGAAGACAAAAAAATTTGATTTTACTGCTTTCAAAATGGATATCCTTTCATTAAAATTCCCAATAGTTATTTCATAATCTCTTATCAAGATTTCGGCTGCCTCTTACATCAAGGGCTTCTTTGTATTGAAATATGA
>NW_013937059.1:0-219 GCF_000517525.1 Limulus polyphemus
AGTCATTAAAATATAGTTTAAGAAAGACTAAAAATACCGCTATCAAAGTCGAAAATATCTAGTCTAAGAAGGCCTCAAAAGACTGTTATGAAAGTCGACAGTTTTCGTCCACTCGATTTTAAAACGTGTTTTTGTTGACTTTGCCACTAGATTTAAAACGAACTAAAAGGAACCTTATCAATGTCAACAAAATCTGGAGGAAGGAAGACTAAAAGACCG
>NW_013937060.1:0-360 GCF_000517525.1 Limulus polyphemus
AGAGTTTTACCTTGTACTGTTTGTTTTAAAGGAGTTATGGAAGGTTTTAGAATTTTTTCATGTAAATAGGCAAGTATGCAACGAACGTTTTTGAAAAAATTTCGAGAAGATCCGTCCAAATGGAACGATGTACTGGTACAAAACGCACGCAAAAATGATAATAGAAGGCTCTTTTGTGGTCGTTTTATGTTACTCTTTTATTCGAAGAATCATAAATATAGGACCCTCTGGTAGCAAGAAATCGAAAAACAATCAGTAACCAAAAGCTTCCCTGCAGTACACATACGTTTTCAGAAAAGCACCAAATTTGGTATGTAGGTACACTTTAATGCATATTACTACGCAACGGAGATTTACCTT
>NW_013937061.1:0-252 GCF_000517525.1 Limulus polyphemus
ATGTTCTCAAGTTGTGATATTGAGCGATTAGCGCATAATGATATATTAAGTATTATACAGTTCGGATATAGTAGCAATTTAGATACTGAGTGATTAGGGTATGTTGAAAGTGTATGTATTGTATTGTTGGGATATAATCAAAGTGGCACTTCAGATACTGAGTGATTAGGGTATGTTGAAAGTGTATGTATTGTATTGTTGGGATATAATCAAAGTGGCACTTTAGATACTGAGTGATTAGTGAGTGATTAG
>NW_013937062.1:0-309 GCF_000517525.1 Limulus polyphemus
CTGTAGAAAATCATTTGGTATTTGTGGAAAGATTGAAAGTTAGTAATTCAACTCCTGAATGATTCAAGGTTATTAGAATAGTTCTAGTTTTTCATGTGTATCTAATCTAATCAGAAAGGTTTTCTTAGTGTTTTACTACTCATTTTGTATTAAAGTCATTTTATTTCAGATAATAAGCTTTTATCTTTTCACATATTTATATTAAAACAGTCACAATAACTTGAAATGAAAGTTATCATGTGATTTTATATTTAAAAAATTTACACTAATCCTTGTAAAGTCAACTTCTGATTCTTAAGTTATTTCTCT
>NW_013937063.1:0-224 GCF_000517525.1 Limulus polyphemus
GTAATGTTGACATAGTGATGAGAATACACTTGTACAGGGTGGTATCAAACTGTAATGTTGACATAGTGGATGAGAATACACTTGTACAGGGTGGTATGTGTATTCTCATCACTATGTCAACATTACAGTTTGATACCACCCTGTACAAGTGTATTCTCATCACTATGTCTTGTACAGGGTGGTATCAAACTGTAATGTTGACATAGTGATGAGAATACACTTGT
>NW_013937064.1:0-235 GCF_000517525.1 Limulus polyphemus
GATTTTATTGACAAGTTAATACAGCTAAGGAAAGTGTACTAAAATGACACATTAAGTAACTACTATGTTAAACTGATTTTATGGAAAAGTTAATACAACTTTCCTTAGCAACATAGTAGTTACTTAATGTGTCATTTTAGTACTGTGTAATCTTAATGTACTTTCCTTAGTTGTATTAACTTGTCAATAAAACCAGTTTTTAATACAGCTAAGGAAAGTGTACTAAAATGACACC
>NW_013937065.1:0-226 GCF_000517525.1 Limulus polyphemus
AGTACAGTGTGACTATATATCGTTATCAATAATAGATCAGTAGAACCGTTATCAGTCTAGTTACCTTAGTACAGTGTGACTATATATCGTTATCAATAATAGATCAGTAGAACCGTAACTACACTGATAACCCTAGTACAGTGTGGCTATATATCGTTATCAATAATAGATCAGTAGAACCGTTATCAGTGTAGTTACCTCAGTACAGTGTGACTATATATCGTTA
>NW_013937066.1:0-237 GCF_000517525.1 Limulus polyphemus
AAAATAGTAACATAAAATGACCACAAAAGTCGCAAAATTGATAATAGAAGGCTAGAATTTTGCATGTAAATACGCAAGTATGCAACGAACGTTCATATATGGAAGGTTTGTCGTTTGTTACCAGTACGTCGTTCCATTTGTAACGGAATCATCTCCAAATTTTAGTTAAATGGAACGAGTACTGGTACAAAATGGAACGTTTTGCGTTAACTCCTTTAAAACAAACAGTAGGAAGGT
>NW_013937067.1:0-270 GCF_000517525.1 Limulus polyphemus
TACAGAATAATTTTCCCGATTTTTTAAACTTTTTGAAAGTAATAACAAGGTCATATTGGTGCAAAATGTTGTTTCTTAAATTGTTAATACATGAACTATTGTACATATGCTAAAGTAAGATACAAAATAGTTTACCTGAGAAAGGCGGGAACTGTCCTACAGGATACACGTTAGAAATAAAATCAAAATTTCTGCTCATATGTCCGAAGCAAAGCACGACTTACAACATTGGCTTTCTCTTAGTTTTTATTTATAATTTTCATTTAGCCC
>NW_013937068.1:0-320 GCF_000517525.1 Limulus polyphemus
ACCAAATTTGGTATGTAATATTACTACGCAACGTTAAAGTGTACCAAACGTTCCATAACTCCTTTAATACAAACAGTAGGAAGGTAAAACTCTGCGGTACAAACGCAAATGGAACGAAGTACTTTACGCAAGTATGCAACGAACGTTCATACAAAATTTGGAGATGATCCGTCCACAAAAGTCGCAAAAATGATAATAGAAGGCTAGAATTTTGCATGTAAACTTTCAGAAAAGCCAATAAAAGAGTAACATAAAACGACCCACATACGAATCAGTAACCAAAAGCTTCACTGCAGTAGTTTTTCGATTTCTTGTTACCA
>NW_013937069.1:0-473 GCF_000517525.1 Limulus polyphemus
GATAATGTGTACTGTCAGTAAGAATCTTCTTATTGACAGGACACATTATTTTAAATCTTGTGTTCACAACATTTAGCAATTTATTGAAAGTACACAGTATCGTTAAATATTGTGTCTTCTTATTGACAGTACACAGTATATTTAAATCTTGTGTCTTCTTATTGACAGTACACAGTCAGAACACATTATCGTTAAATCTTGTGTCTTCTCAATAAGAAGACACAAGATTTAACGATACTGTGTACTGTCAACTTGTGTCTTCTTATTCTTATTGACAGTACACAGTTTTGTTAAATAAATCTTGTGTCAACTATACTGTGTACTGTCAATAAGAAGACACAAGATTTAACAATACTGTGTACTGTCAATAAGAAGAAAATCTTGTGTCTTTTTATTGATAGTATACAGTATTGTTAAATGTTGTGCAGAACACAGTATCTTTTCAATAAGAATATCGTTAAATCTTGTGTCCC
>NW_013937070.1:0-276 GCF_000517525.1 Limulus polyphemus
TTAGACTAATTGTTCTAGAGTAACTTTGAACAGTTTAAATGGTTATACTAGACTAATTGTTCTATAGTAACTTTGAACAGTTTAAATCGTTATTCTACTAATTCTTCTATAGTAACTTTGAACAGTTTAAATCGTTATACCAGACAAATTCTTCTAGAGTGACTTGGAAGTAAGAATTTGTCTACTAGAGTGACTTTGAACAGTTTAAATCGTTATACTAGACAAATTCTTCTACAGTGACTTTGAACAGTTTAAAGTCTAGTATAACGAAAATTC
>NW_013937071.1:0-337 GCF_000517525.1 Limulus polyphemus
TCTCTAGTATCAACATTTTATTAACCAACCTGATTGTAAGGTATGCACTGTTTAATCTCTAGTATCAACATTTTATTAACTAAACTGATTGTAAGGTTAAACAGTGGATAGTTGATACTAGAGACAGGTTGGTTAATAAAATTCAGGTTGGTTAATAAAATGTTGATACAACAGATTAAACAGTGCATACCTTACAATCAGGTTGGTTAATAAAATGTTAAAATGTTGATACTAGAGATTAAACAGTGCATACCTTACAAATTAACCAACCTGATTGTAAGGTATGCACTGTTTAATCTCTAGTATCAACATTTTATTAACCAACCTGATTGTAAGG
>NW_013937072.1:0-232 GCF_000517525.1 Limulus polyphemus
TACAATAACTCCTTTAAAACAAACAGTAGGAAGGTAAAACTCTGCATATTACTACGCAACGTTAAAGGTAGTAATATGCAGAGTTTTACCTTCCTACTGTTTGTTTTAAAGGAGTTATGGAACGTTTTGCGTTTTGTACCAGCCAAATGGAACGAAGTAATATAAATACGTAAGTATGCAACAAACGTTCATACAAAATTTGGAGATGATCCGAACATGCAAAATTCTAGCC
>NW_013937073.1:0-268 GCF_000517525.1 Limulus polyphemus
GCCAAAATATGATGCTAGTTATATGTCAGGACAAGATGTGGGTTGTAAGGTATAGCTTGGTTTGACAAAATATGATGCTAGTTATATGTCAGTAAATCAAGCTCTACATTACAACCCATATCTTGTCCTGACATATAACTAGCATCATATTTTGTCAAATCAAGCTATACCTTACAACCCATTTCTTGTGATAAAATATGAAGCTAGTTATTTGTCAGGAAAAGATGTGGGTTGTAAAGGTAGAGCTTGATTTGACAAAATATGATGC
>NW_013937074.1:0-242 GCF_000517525.1 Limulus polyphemus
TGTATGTTACTTGTACTTTTACAATGAACCGAAAGTTCTAAAGTGTCATGTTGAGCATGTTGAGTCGGTCCAGTGTAAGGGTACAAGTAACATACAGTGGCATGTTGAGTCGGTCCAGTGTAAGACACTTTAGAACTTTTGGTCCAGTGTAAGGGTACAAGTAACATACAGTGGAAGTTCTAAAGTGTCATGTTGAGTTGGTTTAGTGTAAGGGTACAAGTAACATACAGTGGCTCAACATG
>NW_013937075.1:0-330 GCF_000517525.1 Limulus polyphemus
TGAAAGTCGACCAAATCGAGTGGAAGAAAACTAAAAACACGTTTTCCAAGTCAACAAAATCTGTAGGAAGGAAGACTAAAAGTCCGTTAAGTCAAAAAGGACCCTTATCAAAGTCAACAAAATCTGGAGGAAAGAAGACCAAAAGTCCGTTATAACAGTCGACCAAATATAGTTGAAAACTGACTAAAAGTTTTGTTGGCATTGATATGGGTCTTCCTTCCACTAGATATTTTAATCCTTCTTAAACTTTATTTTGTCGACTGTTATAACGGTCTTTTAGTCTTCCGTCCACTAAATTTTTTTGACATTGAATACCATTATGAAAGTCAT
>NW_013937076.1:0-216 GCF_000517525.1 Limulus polyphemus
CAACTTGTTCCCATACCCCGTACTTTTGAGAGGGATGACCCTAACCTTAGTTTCCCTCTTATATTCTGAGGCGGAGACCGTGAGGCTTTCCGCGTATCGTTCAATGCCCCAACCACCGGTCGAGGTATCGCCGACGGAACCTCGGCCGCGTTCCCGGAGGCGTTCCGCAAGGCGAAAGGTACCGCCGTCGAGATCGGTCCGTGGAAATTCTCCGAT
>NW_013937077.1:0-218 GCF_000517525.1 Limulus polyphemus
AATTTTCATAAAAGGATCTCTAATTTGAAAGTTTTACATCATGGGCATCTTTGTATTTTCCAAAAAAATTCATATTTTCACCAAAAACCAAAGGCTATAGCCCATGTTTTTTCTCAAATTTTGAAAAAAATTGTTTTTCTTCATATTTCAATGGAAAAAATGGTTTTTTTGACGCTTTTTCTATTAATTTTCATCCGATAGTGCTTATTTCGTCGGAA
>NW_013937078.1:0-245 GCF_000517525.1 Limulus polyphemus
GCTGAGCTGCGTGTTTCTGTCCGGTACCTAAACTACGTGTTTTTGTCCGGTAGCTGAGCTGCGTGTTTCTGTCCGGTACCTAAACTACGTGTTTTTTCGTGTTTTTGTCCGGTACCTGAACTACGTGTTTCTGTCCGGTACCTAAACTACGTGTTTCTGTCCGGTACCTAAACTACGTGTTTTTGTCCGGTAGCTGAGGTGCGTGTTTCTGTCCGGTACCTAAACTACGTGTTTTTGTCCGGTAA
>NW_013937079.1:0-200 GCF_000517525.1 Limulus polyphemus
ACAGTATCGTTAAATCTTGTGTCTTCTTATTGACAGTACAGAGTATGGTTAAATCTTTTGTGTTCTTATTGATAGTACACAGTATTTATAAAAGTTGACACAAGATTTAACAATACTGTGTACTGTCAATAAGAAGACACAAGATTTAACGATACTGTGGACTGTCAATAAGAAAACACAATATCGTTAAATCTTGTGTC
>NW_013937080.1:0-282 GCF_000517525.1 Limulus polyphemus
CAAAGACACCGTTTCAACTTCAGGAACAAATAACTTTGTTACAAACAAACCAGTACAGATAAAAAACACACACACCGTTTCAACTTCAAGAACAAAAAGTTGAAACGGTGTGTGTGTGTGTGTGTTTTTATCTGTACTGGTTTGTTTGTAACAAAGTTATTACGTGTTCTTGAAGTTGAAACGGTGTGTGTGTGTGTTTTTTCGTGCTCTTGAAGTTGTTAACTTTGTTACAAACAAACCAGTACAGATAAAAACACACACACACACACACCGTTTCAACTT
>NW_013937081.1:0-240 GCF_000517525.1 Limulus polyphemus
TTTCGTCGGGAAACTCAAATCTTAGATATTATTGCATTCAAGAAAAATATTATATCTCGTGAAAAGTGAAAAATAAAAACGTGGACATTTGCTAACTATAAAAGGCCATTACGCCTTCTTATAAAATAAACTCCAGCTATTGGATTATTTTTATTTCGTTATTGTAAAGAAAGTAGAGCTTTCAAACTAAGAATATTAAAAAACATCCCCACATAACTGAAGACAAGAAAAAAGAACAGT
>NW_013937082.1:0-236 GCF_000517525.1 Limulus polyphemus
CACAGTATTCTTAAATGACAAAATGTCAAAAAGAATAGTACATTTAACGAAACTGGATTGTGGATTGTTAGTGATAGATGGCTTGTTATTGATAGTACACAGTATCGTTAAATCTTGTGTCTTCTTATTGACAGTACACAGTATTGTTAAATCTCGTGTCTTCTTATTGACAGGTCGATAAGAAGACACAGTGAACAGTATTGTTAAATTCTGTGTCTTCTTATTGACAGTACACA
>NW_013937083.1:0-412 GCF_000517525.1 Limulus polyphemus
GCCAAACATTGTTCATCTCACCATTAGCCAATACCGAACATTGTTACTCTTTTATGAGAAACATTATTCATCTAACAAGGTTAGATGAATAATGTTTGGTATTGGCTAAAGGATAGACGAATAATGTTTGGTATTGGCTAATGGTTAGATGATTAATGGTAGATATTGGCTAAATAATGTTTGCTATTGGCTAATAAATCTAACCATTATTGGTATTGGCACATTGGCTAATGGTGAGATGAACAATGCTATTGGCTAATCGTTAGATGAATAATGTTTCTCATAAAATAGTAACAATGTTCGGTCTAATGGCTAATCTTTAGATGAATAATGTTTCTCAAATAATGTTTGTATTGGTATTGGCTAATGGTTAAAACATTGTTCATCTAACCATTAGGCAATACCAAACACT
>NW_013937084.1:0-292 GCF_000517525.1 Limulus polyphemus
CTGTGTACTGTCAATAAGAAGACACAATATTCAACGATAATGTGTACTGTCAGTAAGAAAACACAAGATTTAACAATAATTTGTCCTGTCGTCTTCTTATTGACAGGACAAAACACAGTATCGTTAAATCTTGTACTGTCAATAACAAGACACAAGATTTAACGATACTGTGTACCTTATTGACACTTGTGTCTTAGTCAATAAGAAGACACAAGATTTAACAATTCTGTGTACTGTCAAGAAGAAGAAACAAGATTTAACGATACTGTGTACTATTAATAAGAAGACACAA
>NW_013937085.1:0-340 GCF_000517525.1 Limulus polyphemus
AAAGCAATTGCACCATTTGGTAAATTAATAAATAAATCATACTGATAAAACAAGACACAAGTAGAACACATGAATATATTTTATCTGTAGACATGGCTGGATTGAAGAGGAGGGGGACAAAAGTACTTGCATGAAAGGTAAACAGTTCATCTGTTCCAAAATTAAGGGTTGAATAATATTTAAGAAATGTTTTTTTAAACAACTTACACATTTATCAACTGTACATTATCCCACATGAAATTTATACTTAAATATACTGGATGTATATTATTCTTTTTTTTATTTTAGCTGATACCTCCATGTAGCTCCTGCAGATTAATGCTTATATATTCCCAGCTGA
>NW_013937086.1:0-240 GCF_000517525.1 Limulus polyphemus
GATTAACATTAAACAACTGTAGATATTAACGACATTTAATCAGGTAGTAACATACCAGTGTCAAAAACTAACATTAAACAATAGTAGATATTAACCTACTGTTGTTTAATGTTGATCTTTGACACTGGTATGTTACTACCTGTTTTAATGCCTTTAAATGTCGTTAATATCCAAGTAGTGACATACCAGTGTCAAAGAAAAACATTAAACAACAGTAGATATTAACGATATTTAAACAGG
>NW_013937087.1:0-308 GCF_000517525.1 Limulus polyphemus
TCTGGTAACAAGAAATCGAAAACCAATCAGTAACCAAAAGCTTCACTGCAGTACACATACGCTATTGGCTTTTCTGAAGCAACTTTTGTGGTCGTTTTATGTTACTCTTTTATTGGCTTTTCTGAAAGTGTATGTGTACTGCAGTGAAGCTTTTAGTTACTGATTGTTTTTCGAAAAATGATAATAGAAGGCTAGAATTTTGCATGTAAATACGCAAGTATGCAACGAACGTTCATACAAAAACGGATCATCTCCAAACCCAAATGGAACGAAGTACTGGTACAAAACGCAAAACGTTCCATAACTCC
>NW_013937088.1:0-382 GCF_000517525.1 Limulus polyphemus
TTATTGGGCAAGTGTTATCGGAATAATATGGCTCACTTCACCTTCACTTTCTAACAGAGGTTTAGAGCTTCTGCATTAAAGCCATTTAAAATGGAAGATAATTTTTTGACAGTTGAATACCCGACTGTTGTTCCAGTGAGCATCATACATTATCTTCCATTTTAAATGGCTTTAGAGTATGATATATGAAATGACTGCACAGTAATACAACACTGTGTGTATGATACTCACTGGAACAACAGTCGGGATTTCAACTGTCAAAAAAGACAGAAAATGTAATTATCATGAAATATGCTCTTACATTGTAGACACCAACAAAAACAAATATTTAAGATATTAATAAATATCAAACCTCTCATAGCATTTTGTATTAAATTTACAT
>NW_013937089.1:0-227 GCF_000517525.1 Limulus polyphemus
GACGTACGTGGAAAACATAGGAAAACACAAATGGGAAAAACGTTTACCCATGTTAATCACCTGAAGTACCCCAATGTAGTACATAATCAAGATAAGGTGATTAACATGGGTAGACGTTTTTCCCATGTGTGTTTTCCTATGTTTTCCACATACGTCAACTGTGTAGGTTATCTTGATTATGAGTACATAATCAAGATAACCTACACAGTTGACGTATGTGGAAAACA
>NW_013937090.1:0-219 GCF_000517525.1 Limulus polyphemus
CTGCTTCATCAGGAAATGTTCTATCGTTGATAACAGTCACATCAGTGGTAGTAAGTTCATCAAGAGCTTCACCGTTTCCCAGTTGGGATGAAGTGGACAACAGAACAAATGACGCTGCTGAAGACGTGCCACCTGAAGAAGCCACCGTCGAAGAAACTCTACTCAGTTTTGAGAAAAAAATGTCCTGGACCATGATAACGCCAAAGCCTGTTGGCATGC
>NW_013937091.1:0-226 GCF_000517525.1 Limulus polyphemus
CTGGACTGGATGTTTTAGTCCTAATGATGGTGTGATTCATCTCCTTGTAGATAACTTGGGTTTCTGGACTGGATGGTTTAGTCCTAATGATGGTGGATCTCCTTGTAGATAAACTTGGGTTTCTGGACTGGATGGATCTCCTTGTAGATAAACTTGGGTTTCTGGACTGGATGGTTTTAGTCCTAATGATGGTGTGATTCATCTCCTTGTAGATAACTTGGGTTTT
>NW_013937092.1:0-209 GCF_000517525.1 Limulus polyphemus
TTGGTGAAGAATCATAAATTTAGGACCCTCTGGTAACAAGAAATCGAAAAACAATCAGTAACTAAAAGCTTCCCTTCAGTACACATACGCTTTCACTTTTGTGGTCGTTTTATGTTACTCTTTTATTCGCTTTTCAACGCAAAAATGACAATAGAAGGCTAGAATTTTGCATGTAAAAACGCAAGTATTCAACGAAAGTTCATACAAAA
>NW_013937093.1:0-208 GCF_000517525.1 Limulus polyphemus
GTTAGTTAAAGCTAGTGAAGGTATCTGAGCAGTGTGACCTCCTCAAACCTCGAAAAATTGGCTACTGGTTTGATTATGGATCCATAAACTACATACTTAGTTAAAGCTAGACTCTTCACCACTTACTTCAGGGGTATACAGGTCTCTATGGATCTTTTTAAGGTCAAGGACTTTTGTGACTGGATTGCATTGCTTTGTACTCTGTTAA
>NW_013937094.1:0-298 GCF_000517525.1 Limulus polyphemus
ATTGGCTAAAAGATAGGCGAGTCTAATCATTAGTCAATACCAAACATTGTTTATTGAACCTTTAGCCAATATCTACCATTAATCATTTAACCATTAGCAAAAACCAAACATTATTAAACAATGTTTGTTCTGGCTAATGGTTAGTAACCATTAGCCAATGCCTAACATTATTTTGCTAACCATTAGACAATACCAAACATTGTTCACCGTTTGGTATTGGCTAATGGTTAGATGAACTATGTTTGGTATTGACTAATGGTTAGATGAACAATGTTAGGTATTGGCTAATGGTTAGATG
>NW_013937095.1:0-201 GCF_000517525.1 Limulus polyphemus
TCTTTAGCCTTTCTTGGAACAACTACTCCATGAACACCTAAGTGTAACTCTAGATACAGAATTTATAACCACTATACTCATCTTTAGCCTTACTTTTTTATAACCACCATACTCATCTTTAGCCTTACTTGGTACAACTACTCCATGAACACCTAGGTGTAACTCTAGTTACTAGTTACCGAATTTGTAACCAACATACTC
>NW_013937096.1:0-202 GCF_000517525.1 Limulus polyphemus
TTTGTTACTGAGGTTACCGTAGTTGGGTGGTTAACTTCTGTCTATTTATAAAGCTCTTGCTTTGTTACTGAGGTTACCGTAGTTGGGTGGTTACTGAGGCTACCGTAGTTGGGTGTTAAACTTCTATCTATATATAAAGCTCTTGCTTTGTTACTGAGGTTACCGTAGTTGGGTGGTTACTGAGGCTACCGTAGTTGGGTGA
>NW_013937097.1:0-313 GCF_000517525.1 Limulus polyphemus
TTATATAATTTTTACGTTAATGTTATATTTTTCACATCGCATATTATTTTTAGTTAATGCTATGATGTCTCAATTTTTAGTTTTCTTAGGGTGAAAATCGCATATTATTTTTAGTTAATGCTATGATGTCTCAATTTTTAGTTTTTAGAGAAAATAAGCCACCATCCGCTATTTTCCTATTAATTTTTCGTTTTTTTATATTTTCCAAAAAAATTCATATTTTCACCGAAAAGCCAAGGCTATAGCCCATGTTTTTGCTCAAATTTTGAAAAAATTGTTTTCCAAATTCATATTGGCTTTTCGGTGAAAAGCA
>NW_013937098.1:0-297 GCF_000517525.1 Limulus polyphemus
GGATATGGAAGATACAGCGTGATATGAATACTATTCTGGATATGGAAGATACAGTGTGATATGAATACTGTTCTGGATATGGAAGATACAGTGTAACAGTATTTAAACCACACTGTATCTTCCATATCCAGAACAGTATTTAAACCACACTGTATCTTCCATATCCATCACACTGTATCTTCCATATCCAGACTGTATCTTCCATATCCAGAACAGTATTTAAAGTGATATGAATACTGTTCTGGATATGGAAGATACAGTGTGGTTTAATATTGTTCTGGATATGGAAGATACAGT
>NW_013937099.1:0-238 GCF_000517525.1 Limulus polyphemus
CGTTAATATCTACTGTTGTTTAATGTTGATCTCTGACATTGGTATGTTACTACCTGTTTAAATGTCGTTAATATCTACAGTTGTTTAATGTTGGAAACAGGTAGTAACATGCAAGTGTCAAAGAAGTAGACACTAACGACATTTAAACAGGTAGTAACATGCAAGTGTCAAAGACCAACATTAAACAACTGTAGATATTAACGACATTTGGTTGTTTAATGTTGGTCTTTGACATTGG
>NW_013937100.1:0-206 GCF_000517525.1 Limulus polyphemus
CCACAATACTCATCCCGTAAACGTGTCTAACACACCACAATATTCATCCTCTAAACGTGTCTAACACACCACAATTTAGACATGTTTAGAGAATGAGTGAGTATTGTGGTGATTGTCTAACACACCACAATATTCATCCTCTAAACGTGTCTAACACACCACAATACTCATCCTCTAAACGTGTCTAATCACCACAATACTCATCC
>NW_013937101.1:0-442 GCF_000517525.1 Limulus polyphemus
AGTAACAAATAATAAATTATCAGTATGGATTTTTAAAATATGTTTATTTTCGTTTTTGTTTTGTAGTTTACAACACTCAAATATAACAATGGGTTTGCGTATCAAAATAGACTGATCATGTGCTGTATCACATGATTGGACACCAGGAATATATCTGTATTAAGTGTTTAATTTACAAATTTCTAGTAAGTGAGTATCGACAATTATGCATCCTTGAAAGTCTGAGAACTCGTTGCTCTTACCTTTTGCGTTGTTATTCCTTCGTTTTTCCTAGGACAGACGTGTTATACCGTTCAAGCAATATTCCCTTTGTCTTGTTACTCATAGAGTCTTATATATATTTGCACTCAAAAGAAAAAATTGGTTAAATGGAGTATTTATTAAAATTTTGCCCAACAGTACCAGGAGAAGGAAACTATCTATGGTAGACAATTACTAGTCC
>NW_013937102.1:0-200 GCF_000517525.1 Limulus polyphemus
GGAACGTTTTGCGTTTTGTACCAGTACTTCGTTCCATTTGGACGGATCTTCTCGAAATTCTTTCAAGATCGTTCGTTGCATACTTGCGTATTTAACTTCATTCCATTTGGACGGATCTTCTCGAAATTTTTTCAGTAACGTTCGTTGCATACTTGCGTGCGTATTTACATGCAAAATTCTAGCCTTCTATTATCATTTTT
>NW_013937103.1:0-206 GCF_000517525.1 Limulus polyphemus
ATTCAGACGGATAGTGGCTGGTAGGTCTTTTAATACAGATGGATAGTGGACTATCCATCTGTATTAAAAGACCTACCAGCCACTATCCATCTGTATTAACAGACCTACCAGCCACTATCCATCTGTATTAAAAGACCTACCAGGGGCTGGTCGGTGTTTTATTATACATGGATAGTGACTGGTAGATGTTTTATTATAGATGGATA
>NW_013937104.1:0-252 GCF_000517525.1 Limulus polyphemus
AAGTGTTATACTTGTGAAGAAGAAGAAGAAAGATAAATCCATAAGGTTCTGAACGGACTACAAGAAGGGACTTCTTTCTGACTTCATTCACCTTCTGGTAGTCCGTTCAGAACCTTATGGATTTATCTTGCTTCTTCTTCTTCACAAGTATAACACTTGATGAATAGAATAAATCATTGTGAATATTCTACCTGGGACACGTTGTTAGCAGAGAGGGAGTGCCCAAAGATCCATCTGATATTGAAACTATTC
>NW_013937105.1:0-280 GCF_000517525.1 Limulus polyphemus
AAATCTCGTGTCTTTTTATTGACAGTACACAGTATCTAAGACAAAGATTTAACGATACTGTGTACTATCATAACAAGTCATAAGATTTAATGATACTGTGTACTATCAATAACAAGCCAAAAGATTTAACTGTGTACTGTCAATAATCAATACAAGATACAGGATTTAGTGTCCTGTCAATAAGGATTTAACAATACTCACAATCTTCTTATTGACAGTATCAATAATGTGTAAATCCTGTATCTTCTTATTGACAAGGAAAAAGTATTGTTAAATCTTG
>NW_013937106.1:0-230 GCF_000517525.1 Limulus polyphemus
ACTTTATTATAACATTACAGTGTTTGTTTTGTCTACCCTCTTTGCGGCCCGAAGAAGTAAACATTATTCCTGAAAACATCGAACAAGACAGTCGTAAACCACATACCGCCGAAAACACCAGCGATTGAATGTTCAAGCTCGTACTGGTTAGGGATACAAACACGTGGACAGGTCCGAAGGGTGTCATAGAAAATACTGATGACAAAATCCAAATACACGAAGATACCGGC
>NW_013937107.1:0-327 GCF_000517525.1 Limulus polyphemus
CGTTAATATCTACAGTTGTTTAATGTTGGTCTTTGACACTAGTATATATTAACGACATTTAAACAGGTAGTAACATGCATACCAGTGTCAAAGACCAACATTAAACAACAGGTAGTAACCTGTAGATATTAACGACATTTAAACTGTCAAAGACCAACATTAAACAAGACATTTAAACAGGTAGTTACATACCAGTGTCAAAGACCAACATTAAACAACAGTATATATTAACGACATTTAAACAGGTAGTAACATGCAAGAAACAGGTAGAAATGTTGTTAATATATACTGTTGTTTAATGTTGGTATTTGACACTGTTATGTAACT
>NW_013937108.1:0-206 GCF_000517525.1 Limulus polyphemus
TTCTAAAGTAAGGGTGACGTCTACATAATAGGAACAGTATTGTTCTAAAGTAAGGGTGACGTCTACATAATAGGAACAGTGTTGTTCTAAAGTAACAGTATTGTTCTAAAGTAAGGGATTATGTAGACGTCACAATACTGTTCCTTTCTAAAGTAAGGGTGACGTCTACATAATCAATACTGTTCCTTTCTAAAGTAAGGGTGACA
>NW_013937109.1:0-335 GCF_000517525.1 Limulus polyphemus
TATACGCCAGTTTTATGTATGATGTGTGATAGTAAATTCTACTTTTATTTTGTTATGGTTTACCGTTCATTTATTATTCCTTCTATCGTTGAGTCGCTAGGGGAAGCTCGTGAAATTCAACGTCTTTTAGCTAGAAGGTGAGTTGACATAAAGATGTTAATGTTGTGAAAGATTATGTAAATTTCCTGGTCAGGCAGATGTAGAACTATATCTCGTGAATTAACTCGTTTAAACTTAAGGCAGGGTTTTTATTTCGTCGTTAGATCACGTAGAAAACTTATTACTGCTGATCGTTATTCGATATTGTTATTAATATTGAAGTTATATAAATTCAT
>NW_013937110.1:0-206 GCF_000517525.1 Limulus polyphemus
TCAAAATAGGCGAGCTTCGATTTTTCTTTTTTCCTTCAGGTATAATAAACAAAACAAGGGCTTTAAATATAAGATTATTCAACCCAAATCACCAGATTTGCTTATATTTAAAGCCCATGATCTGTTAGATGTGGGTGATTTGGGTTGAATAATGACGTCTTATTACAAAATACACCCCATTTTTTGGATTATGTTTACTCTGAATG
>NW_013937111.1:0-226 GCF_000517525.1 Limulus polyphemus
ACTATCCATCTGTATTAAAAGACCTACCAGCCACTATCCATCTGTATTAAAAGACCTACCAGCCACTATCCATCTGTAGTTAAAAGACCTACCCCTACCAGCCACTATCCATCTGTAGGTCTTTTAATACACCAGCCACTATCCATCTGTATTAAAAGACCTACCAGCCACTATCCATCTGTATTAAAAGACCTTACCAGCCACTATCCATCTGTATTAAAAGACC
>NW_013937112.1:0-232 GCF_000517525.1 Limulus polyphemus
TTAATATGCAAAACGTGGGTTACATACGACCACGAATATCTCTTTTTAGGCCGAAAAGTCACTATCCATCTCATAATTGTTATAAAGAATTCTATCGTCATTACATTTTCCAACATAATTTAATTGATACACCAGTAATACGTATGGTGTGTACAAAACTATTACTAATCATGTTGAACGAACGAATCCACTTCTGAATGGGGTACTAATACGTATTACTGGTGTATCAATT
>NW_013937113.1:0-318 GCF_000517525.1 Limulus polyphemus
TTTCCAGTATTGTTACTGCCACTATATCCATATGGAAGTATTCCTTGGAAACTCAGTACCAATGTTCGAGTATTGTTACTGCCAACTATATCCATATGGAAGTATTCCTTCAAACATCACCAATACTGGAAACTCAGTAAGTTGGCAGTAAATATCCATATGGAAGTATTCCTTCAAACATCACCTGGCAGTAACAATACTGGAAACTCAGTATTTGAAGGAATACTTCCATATGGATATAGCTGGCAGTAACAATACTGGAAACTCAGTAGTGTGTTTGAAGGAATACTTCCATATGGATATAGCATTGGTACTGAG
>NW_013937114.1:0-270 GCF_000517525.1 Limulus polyphemus
ATGATGTGTTTCTTTAAAAGTTGTATAACTTTAACGTTCAAACACATCATGTAAACAGACAAGAAGATGTAGAACGTTAAAGTTATACAACTTTTAAAGAAATGCATCATGTAAACAGACAAGAGGATGTAAAGATGTAGAACGTTAAAGTTATACAACTTTTAAAGACGTAAACAGACAAGAAGATGTAGAACGTTAAAGTTATACAACTTTTAAAGAAACATGATGTGTTTCTTTAAAAGTTGTATAACTTTAACGTTCCAAAACCTT
>NW_013937115.1:0-231 GCF_000517525.1 Limulus polyphemus
ACAAGATTCTTGTGTCTTTTGATAGATAGTACACAGTATTGCTAAATCGTGTGTCTTCTTAATGAGAGTACACAGTATTGTTAATTTAAATATACTTTATCCGGTCAAAAATCTTGTGTCTTCTTATTAAGTATCACACTCAATAAGAAGACACAAGATTTAACGATACTGTGTACTGTCAATAAAAAGACACAAGATTTAACGATACTTTGTACTTTCAATAAGAAGACA
>NW_013937116.1:0-209 GCF_000517525.1 Limulus polyphemus
TGATATTAAAAGCAGTCAAAGAATTGTGAGTAGTTGCACTCTGTTGTATTCACAATTCTTTGACTGCTTTTCAATATATCTATGTACAACAGAGTGCAACTACTCACAATTCTTTGACTGCTTTTCAATATCTTCTTCGTTATTTTTGTACAACAGAGTGCGACTTATTAAAAGCAGTCAAAGAATTGTGAGTAGTTGCACTCTGTTGT
>NW_013937117.1:0-576 GCF_000517525.1 Limulus polyphemus
TTGCTATGATGCACTGATATGAGTATAAGCAGACCTATATCTCTCGCAGAAATTAAAACTTTTTCCCCAAGTGAAGACGGCATAAGAAATTTGATTTTAAAAAAGTGTCTCGTTAAGGTTTAAACTTACAGGGAAATTGGGTTTTAAAATGTGAATGTTTTCTTCATTACGAGTATTGAGTTTAACTCAACAAACTTTTCTCAAGGGCATTACCACGTTTTCACAACGCCCAGTTTTTAGTATACCACCACATTATTAACTACAATAACAACTGCGTTCTAACGGATCAAGAAAAAGTCAACCTGTTCAGCAATTTTGGACGAAGAGTGTTTGTCAGTGTTTGTCCTGTTAACGTTTGTTGTTGTTCTATGATAAGTTTTTATTTCAGTGTTTGTCCTGTTAACGTCAGGCTTAAGGTTTAGGTCTCGTGTTTGTATAAATAGTCCCGACTATTTATACCACAGAACCCACACACAAAAAAGTAACAGACATCAATCATTGGAATCTCACACCACAAATACTTACACTAATTCTAAAAAGACGCTTGCGCTTACTTTTTTGTGTGTGGGTTCTGTG
>NW_013937118.1:0-332 GCF_000517525.1 Limulus polyphemus
GGTCGTGGAATTGTTGTACCAAATAATGCTAAAGACGAGTATGTTGGTTACAAATTCGGTAACTAGAGTTACACCTAGGTGTTCGTGGAGTTTCCGAATTGATAACCACCATACAATCTTTAGCTTTATTTGGTACAACTTTAGCGTTATTTGGAACAATAACTCCACGAACACCTAGGTGTAACTCTAGTTAATACTCATCTTTAGCCTTACTTGGTACAACTACTCCAGGTGGTTATAAATTCGGTAATTAGAGTTACATCTAGGTGTTCGATGAGTTGCTGTACCAAATAACTAAAGTTGAGTATGGGGTTATAAATTCGGTAACTAGA
>NW_013937119.1:0-393 GCF_000517525.1 Limulus polyphemus
CCTTTTAGTTCGTTTTCCACTAGATTTTATGTTTTTAGTTTTCGTCCACTCGATTTTTCGACTTTCATAACAGTCTATTTAGGCCTTCTTAGACTAGATATTTTCAACTTTGATAGCGGTAAAATATAGTGTAAGAAAGACTAAAAATATGACTTTCATAATGGTATTTTTAATCTTTCTTAAACTATATTTTGGACCTTTATAACACAAAATTTGGAGGAATGAAGACTGTTTTCAAAGTCAACAAAATCAAGTGGAAAACTGACTAAAAGGACCCTCATCAATGTCAAGTGTTTTTAGTTTTCTTCCACTAAAGTCGACAAAATCGCTAATCTAAGAAGGCCTAAAAAGTCAGTTATGCCGCTATCAAAGTCAAAAATAATTATTTTTAGT
>NW_013937120.1:0-300 GCF_000517525.1 Limulus polyphemus
CTTCTTATTGACCTGTGTACTGTCAATAAGAAGACACAAGATTTAACGATACTGTGTACTTTCAATAAGAAGATACAAGATTTAACAAAACTGTGTACTTATCGTTAAATCTTGTGTCTTCTTATTGACAGTACACAGTATCGTTCAATCTTGTATCTTCTTTGTGTACTGTCAATAAGAAGACACAAGATTTAACGATACTGTGTACTGTCAATAAGAAGACAAAAGTTTTAAAGATACTGTGTACTTTCAATCCTTCTTATTGACAGTACACAGTATCGTTAAATCTTGTGTCTTTTT
>NW_013937121.1:0-204 GCF_000517525.1 Limulus polyphemus
GGGTTTTTTGACGCAAAATTAATAGAAAAACATTGAAAAACATCCGATAGTGCTTATTTCGTCGGAAAACTCAAAATTGAGACATTATAGTATTGACGAAAAACGTTATGTCACTATGAACGCTATTTATAGTATTGGACGAAAAACATTATGTCACTATGAACGCTATAAAAATGAACTTTCGCTAACCAAGAGTAAAAACAA
>NW_013937122.1:0-297 GCF_000517525.1 Limulus polyphemus
GTACACAGTATGTCAATAAGAAGACACAAGATTTAACGAAGCAAGACTGTGTACTATCAATAAAAGACACAATATTTAGCAAGACTGTGTACTGTCAATAAGAAGACACAAGATTTAACGATACTGTGTACAAACACTATCGTTAAATCTTGTCTTCTTATTTGTGTACTGTCGTATCTTTAAATCTTTTGGCTATCACTAACAAGTACACAGTATTGTTAATTCTTGTGGGTTGTTAGTGATAGTACACAGTATTCTTATATCTTGTGTCTTCTTATTGACAGTACACAGTATCGT
>NW_013937123.1:0-300 GCF_000517525.1 Limulus polyphemus
CGTTCATACAAAATTTGGAGATGATCCGTCCAAATGGAACGACGTACTGGTACAAAACGCTGGAAGTTTTTAACTCCTTTAAAACAAACAGTAGGTGAGTTTTACCTTGATGATTCTTCCCCAAATTTGGTATGTAGGTACACTTTAACGTTGCATAGTAATATGCAGAGTTTTACCTTCCTACTGTTTGTTTTAAAGGAAACTCTTTTATTGGAACATAAAACGACCACAAAAGTTGCAAAAATGAAAATAGAAGGCTAGAATTTTGCATGTAAGTACGCAAGTATGCAACGAATGTTC
>NW_013937124.1:0-295 GCF_000517525.1 Limulus polyphemus
CAACACACTGAGATACAAGTTTACATAAAGACAACACACTGAGATACAAGTTTACATAAAGACAACACACTGAGGTACAAGTTTACATAAAGTCTCAGTGTGTTGTCTTTATGTAAACTTGTATCTCAGTGTGTTGTTCTTATGTCTTTATGTAAACTGTACCTCAGTGTGTTGTTCTTTATGTAAACTTGTACAACACACTGAGATACAAGTTTACATAAAGACAACACACTGAGATACAAGTTTACATAAAGACAACACACTGAGGTACAAGTTTACATAAAGACATAATGAC
>NW_013937125.1:0-293 GCF_000517525.1 Limulus polyphemus
GAAGACACAAGATTTAGCAATACTGTGTACTATCTATAAAAAGACACAAGATTTAACGATTTTGACAGTACACAGTATCGTTAAATCTTGTGTCTTCTTACTGACAGTACACAGTATCGTTACATCTTGTGTCTTCTACTGTGTACTGTCAACAAGAAGACACAAGATTTAACGGTACTGTGTACTGTCAATAAGAAAACACAAGATTTAACAATAATGTGTCCTGTCTATCGTTAAATCTTGTGTCGTACACAGGATAAATAAAAGACACAAGTATTTAACGATACTGTGTA
>NW_013937126.1:0-227 GCF_000517525.1 Limulus polyphemus
ACCAAGTAAGGCTACAGATGAGTATGGTGGTTATAAATACTGTAACTAAGTTACAGTATTTATAACCACCATACTCATCTGTAGCCTTACTTGGTACAACTGCTCCATGAACACATAGGTTAACTCAGTTACACCCCTAGGTGTTCATTGAGTAGTTGTGCCAAGTAAGGCCAGAGATGAGTATGGTGGTTATAAATTCGGTAACTAGAGTTACACCTAGGTGTTCA
>NW_013937127.1:0-201 GCF_000517525.1 Limulus polyphemus
TACCAAAACAAATTAGTTTGATGAACCCACCAACAGTTTTAATTAACTACACTTAGTCTAGTTTTCACACACTTCATCTATAATTTTGATAGTCAGTCCCATTGGTACCAAATTAGTTTGATGAACCCACCGACAGTTTTAGTTAACTACACTTAGTCTAGTTTTCACACACTTCATCTATAAGTACCAGTGGGACTGACT
>NW_013937128.1:0-226 GCF_000517525.1 Limulus polyphemus
GAAGTAGACACAAGATTTAACGATACTGTGCACTGTGAATAAGAAGACACAAGATTTAACGATACTGTGTACTGTCAGTAAGAAAACACAAAAATCTTGTGTTTTCTTACTGACAGTACACAGTATCGTTAAATCTTGTCTTCTTATTGACAGGACACATTATTGTTATTAGTATCGTTAAATCTTCAGTACTCTTCTTATTGACCTTGTGTATCGTTAAATCCTG
>NW_013937129.1:0-251 GCF_000517525.1 Limulus polyphemus
GTTATATTGTCTGAATTTTTATTTTTCCGACAAAATAAGCACTTTCCGGTATTTTTCTATTAATTTTGCGTCAGAAAAGTCCTTTATTTCTGCCTTGGCTTTTCGGTGAAAATCTGAATATTTTTGGAAAATATAGCCCATGATTTTTATCCATTCTGAAAGTCTTACATCAAGGGCATCTTTGTATTCAAATATGAGGAAAAATAAGGGCATCTTTGTAAAGTCTTACATCAACAGAATGGATATCCTTT
>NW_013937130.1:0-264 GCF_000517525.1 Limulus polyphemus
TGAGAATAATCGCAGGCATAAATAAATGTCTATAACTGTTTTGTAGCACACAGTCCAATGGTCAAATCTGAGAATAATCACAGGCATAAATAATTGTCTATAACTGTCCTGTAGCACACAGTCCAATGTGAGAATAATCGCAGGCATAAATCAGGCATAAATAATTGTCTATAACTGTTCTGTAGCACACAGTCCAATGTGAAAATAATCACAGGCATAAATAATTGTCTATAACTGTCCTGTAAGAATAATCACAGGCACAAA
>NW_013937131.1:0-202 GCF_000517525.1 Limulus polyphemus
CTTTATGTTTTCTTGAGAAATACGGATATCTTGGATTTTACTGGGAAGGAAAAACTTGTTGTTCGTATTACAAATTGGAACTGGTTTGGTCAAAATTCTTAATATTTATTCGTTGGTTTCATAAGAAAATTTCCTGATATTGCAGTTCTAATTTTTGGTCAATTTTGGAAAATTTCAAAAAGCTATAGCCTTGGTAGTTTCG
>NW_013937132.1:0-343 GCF_000517525.1 Limulus polyphemus
CTCTGGGTTAGGCAGGATAGTGCTTAAAACATCGGAAACACAAAATTCAGGCACTATAGCATTAACTAAAAATATTATATCCAGTGAAAAGCTAAAATTGAAATTAATTTTTTTGGAAAATGGAAAAAAGTGCATTTTTTATTCAAAATTAATAGAAAAATATCCATATTTTCACTGAAACGACAAGGCTATATCCCCCCATGTTTTTGCACAAATTTTGAAAAATTGTTTTTCCTCATACTTCAATACAAAGATGCTCTCGGTGTAAGGCTTATGAAATGGTTATCATGGGAATTTTGATGAAAATAGTTATTTTAGAATCTGTTATTAAAACTTCGGCTAG
>NW_013937133.1:0-248 GCF_000517525.1 Limulus polyphemus
ATATTGTTTGTCCCTAAACTGGCACTGCAAGGGTTATTTAGTGAAATATTTATATTGTTTATCCCTAAACCTGGCACTGTGAGCGTTGTTCATTTAGTGAAATATTTATATTATAAATATTTCACTAAATAAACAACGCTCACAGTGCCAGGTTTAGGGATAAACCCCCTAAACCTGGCACTGTGAGGGTTGTTTATTTAGTGAAATATTTATATTGTATACCTCTAAACATGGCACTGCGAGGGTTG
>NW_013937134.1:0-260 GCF_000517525.1 Limulus polyphemus
CCACATTCTCTCTCTTGGCTGATCTCCAACATCTTATATAAAAAATGTGGCATGAGGTAAGGGCTCTCTTGGCTGATCTCCAACATTTGTATAAAACCCTTACCTCATACCACATTCTCTCTCTTGGCTGATCTCCAACATCTTATATAAAACCCTTACCTCATGCCACATTCTCTCTTGGCTGATCTCCAACATTTCATATAAAACCCTTACCTCATGCCACATTCTCTCTTGGCTGATCTCCAACATTTCATATAAAA
>NW_013937135.1:0-215 GCF_000517525.1 Limulus polyphemus
CATTTGAATCAGTTGAAGAAACTAGTTTTTTTTTCTCTAACTGGGTGGATTTTTCTTTCATATAAAATGGATTGAATATCAATTAGTAAATTTTTTGTTTGACACTTTAAATATATACGGTTGCAGGTATTTCTTCAATAGCAACTGAATATGCATCAGGTGGATACAATGTAAACGAAATGAATGACGGTGCTGCAAGTAGTTTTCATCATTAT
>NW_013937136.1:0-286 GCF_000517525.1 Limulus polyphemus
CCAGAGTTAAACCTAAGTATTCATGGAGTAGTTGTACCAAGTAAGGCTAAAGATGAGTATGGTGATTATAAATTCGGTAACTAGAGTTATATACTCATCTTTAGCCTTATTTGGCACAACAACTCCACGAAAACCTAGGTTACCGAATTTATAACCCCCAACTTAGGTTTAACTCTGGGTTCTTGGAGTAGTTGTACCTTTATAATCACCATACTCATCTTTAGCCTTACTTCTAGTTACCGAAACCTAGGTATAACTGTTCGTGGAGTTGTTGTGCCAAGTAAGG
>NW_013937137.1:0-214 GCF_000517525.1 Limulus polyphemus
GGGTAAAATAAAACATTAAAGTATGTGAAAAATACGGAGAGAAACAACATACAAATTTAAAAAGGGTAAAATAGCGCATTAAAGTATGTGTTCTATTTTACCCTTTTTAAATTTGTATGTTGTTTCTCTCGTATTTTTTTTTTCACATACTTTAATGGGACGGAGAGAAACAACATACAAATTTAAAAAGGGTAAAATAGAACATTAAAGTATG
>NW_013937138.1:0-313 GCF_000517525.1 Limulus polyphemus
ATTAATCGGGAACTTCAGATATTTCACCAGGAACGTTTATAAATTTTGAAAATTACAAATCATTCTTCACTGAAGTTTTCACATCGGACATAAGTACTTTTACGAAAATTTTTCCTATCAGTGATGTTAGGTAATGCGATAAGGGGGTTAATTTCGAGTTGATGTAGATACAATTCACTTAATAGGGAGCTAGCTAGCTCTGTGGTCTTTACTGATCACACGCCGATTCCTTGATGTCTTATCGAGGGTTCAGTTCCAGACTAGTAAGAAGACTTTATATTGCTTGTAAGTTTGTAAAACTTCTGTATACAAA
>NW_013937139.1:0-214 GCF_000517525.1 Limulus polyphemus
GTGGAAAACATAGGGAAACACAAATGGGAAAATCGTTTACCCAAGTTAATCACCTTAAACGATTTTCCCATGTGTGTTTCCCTATGTTTTCCACGTACGTCAGCTGTGTAGGTTATCTTGATTATGTACTGCATTGGGGTACTTTCCCAAGTTAATCACCTAAAGTACCCCAATGCAGTACATGATCAAGATAACCTACACAGCTGACGTACGT
>NW_013937140.1:0-213 GCF_000517525.1 Limulus polyphemus
ATTTAACGATATTGTGTACTGTCAATAAGAAGACACAAGATTTAACGTACTGTGAAATGTCAATTAGAAGACACAAGATTTAAAGATACAGTACACAGTATCGTTAAATCTTGTGTTTTCTAATTGACATTACACAGTATCGTTAAATCTTTAGTCTTCTAATTGACATTACACAGTCACAAGATTTAACGATACTGTGTACTGTCAATAAGG
>NW_013937141.1:0-293 GCF_000517525.1 Limulus polyphemus
CTATCATTTTTGCGGTTTTTTTGGTCAAAAGAGTAACATAAAACAATGAAAAGCGACGCTTTCAATGTGTACTGCAGTGAAGCTTTTGGTTACAACAATCACTGGTAACAAGAAATCGAAACAATTTAGGACCCTTTTGGTGAAGAATCATAAAACCTTCCATAACTCCTTTAAAACAAACAGTAGGAATGTAAAACTCTGCATATTACTACGCAACGATAAAGTTTAAATACATACCAAAGGCGTTTTGTACCAGTACGTCGTTCCGTTTGGACGGATCATCTCCAAATTTT
>NW_013937142.1:0-247 GCF_000517525.1 Limulus polyphemus
TTTCCATAGAATTGTATGGAGATTGATCAACGTACATTTCAAACACTGGGAGGAATAATTCTAGGGAAATGCAACAAGTACTGTAATAAAAGCTGTTGCAGTTTCAAACACACACTATGTTCCATTATTTATACTGTTTCTGTAAATATCACCTCGCGACTGGGAGACGAGCATACGAACTTGGTTGCTATTCCTGCTAAAGACGTTTGCTTCAAGATTGTTTACACCGCTTTATTTTGAATTTTTG
>NW_013937143.1:0-234 GCF_000517525.1 Limulus polyphemus
GTATCGTTAAATCGACACAAGATTTAACAATACTGTGTACTGTCAATAAGAAGACACAAAATAATTTTTCCTGTCAATAAGAATCAAGATTTAACGATACTGTGTACTGTCAATAAGAAGACACAATATTCATCGATAATGTGTACTGTCAGTTAGAAAACACAAGATTTAACGACACAATATTCATCGTTCTTATTGACAGTACACAGTATCGTTAAATCTTGTGTCTTCTTA
>NW_013937144.1:0-269 GCF_000517525.1 Limulus polyphemus
AAACACTGAATAAAAACTTGTCAAAGAACAACAAAAATAGTTTTGTATATTATTATCATTTAACTGACAGAATTGTTGCCAGTGCTCACGGTTAGAACGCAGTTGTTATTGTAGTTAATAGTGTGGTGGATTTTGGACGAAGAGTGTCTGTAAGTGGTCTTGAATTTGCGTCGGAATAGGTTTTTCTTGATCTGTTTAAACTGCTTGGGGCAGAAGCCCTTCGTCGAAAAGTTGCAAATAATAATTAAGTTTTGTTATAGACGTGTGTT
>NW_013937145.1:0-269 GCF_000517525.1 Limulus polyphemus
TTTATAGCATGTATATTTCATATGTTCTCCACGTGCTTCCAAGACCGTAATACATGCTATAATTAAAATTTCATATGTCCTCCACATGCATCACATGAAATGTACATGCTATAATTAAACACGGTTTTAGAAGCACGTGGAAACATATGAAATATACATGCTATAATTAAACACGGTTTTAGGTTTTAGATGCATGTGGAGAACGGTGTTTAATTATAGCATGTATATTTCATATGTCCTCCACATGCATCTAAAACCGTGTTTAATTA
>NW_013937146.1:0-262 GCF_000517525.1 Limulus polyphemus
CTATCCTTTAGCCAATACCAAACATTATTAATCTAACCATTAGCCAATACCAAACATTGTTCATCTAACCATTAGGCAATACCAAACACTTGCCAAACATTGTTTATCTAACCATTAGGCAATACCAAACATTCTTCATCTAACCATTAGCCAAAAAATGGTTAGATGAACAATGTTTGGGGCTATTGGATAGGCGAATAGTGTTTGGTATTGACTAATACGAACCATTGTTTATTGAACCTTCATCTAACCATTAGGCAAT
>NW_013937147.1:0-264 GCF_000517525.1 Limulus polyphemus
GTTCCTACTATGTTACAGTGTCAACAAACCAAGGATGAGTACTCCTTATGTTCCTGCTATGTTACAGTGACTCATCCTTGGTTTGTTGACACTGTAACATAGCAGGAACATAAGAAGTACTCATCCTTGGTTTGTTGATAGTGTAATATAGCAGGAACAACTTCTTATATTCCTGCTATGTTACAATGTCAACAAACCAAGGATGAGTACCTTATGTTCCTGCTATGTTACAGTGTCAACAAACCAAGGATGAGTACTCCTTAT
>NW_013937148.1:0-242 GCF_000517525.1 Limulus polyphemus
ATAAATCCTTTGTCTTCTTGTTGACAGTACACAGTATCGTTAAATCTTGTGTCTTCTTATTGACAGTACACAGTATCGTTAAATCTTACACAGTATCGTTAAAAGAAGACACAAGATTTAAATATACTGTGTACTATCCACAAAAAGACACAAGATTTAACGATAATGTGCACTGTCAGTAAGAAAACACAAGATATTGACAGTGCACAGTATGCACAAGATTTAACTTCTTCGTATTGACA
>NW_013937149.1:0-215 GCF_000517525.1 Limulus polyphemus
CCTACCAGTCACTATCCATGTATAATAAAAGACCTACCAGTTACCATCCATCTATATTAAAAGACCTACCAATTACCATCCATCGGATGGTAGGTCTTTTAATAGAGATGGATGGTAATTGGTAGGTCTTTTAATATAGATGGATGGTAACTGGTAGGTCTTTTATTATACATACTATCCATATATAATGAAACACCTACCAGCCACTATCCATC
>NW_013937150.1:0-382 GCF_000517525.1 Limulus polyphemus
TTTTTGTTTTTTTTGTCTTCGGTTATATTTTAAACAACGAAGAGTTTTAAAAACTGGATTTTAGATGTTGCGATTTTGTTTGAATAATCCAGTTTTTAAAACTCTTCTAAACGTGGTGTCTATTTTATAAGAAACGTCATGGCCTAAAAAATATGACTTTCGATAACCCAGAGTAAAAACAATGCCTTGCGTCGGAAAACTCAAAATCGAGACATTATAGCATTAAATAAAAATATTATGTCCCGTGAAAAGGTAAGCAGTATCAGATATATCGCTATTAATTTTGCGTCCAAAAAGCAGTTTTTCCAATTTCCCGAAAAAATCATATTTTCAGCGAAAACCAAAAACATGGGCTATAGCCTTGGGTTTTCGGTGAAAATTT
>NW_013937151.1:0-285 GCF_000517525.1 Limulus polyphemus
AACATAATACTGTTCGTTTATGCTATAATGTCTCAATTTTTAGTTTACCTACGAAATAAGCAGTATCCAATATTTTTCTTTTCTTCCAAATTTTTTAAAAGAAAATTATTGGGGGAAGAAAACGTGGGCTATAGCCTTTGCGTTTTTGGTGAAAATATGATTTTTTTGAGAAATGGAAAAAAGTGCTTTTTTAACGCCAAAAAAATTTTGAAAAAAATTGTTTTTCCTCATATTTCAATACAATGATGCCCTTATGTAAGACTTTCAAAATGGATATTCTTTCAT
>NW_013937152.1:0-248 GCF_000517525.1 Limulus polyphemus
ATATGCTGCATGTGTTGTACACTACAGTTACACCTATAATACCATATGCTGCATGTGTTGTACACTACAGTTACACCTATAATACTGTACAGCATACAGTATTATAGGGTATTATAGGTGTAACTGTAGTGTACAACACATGATATGCTGCATGTGTTGATATGCTGCATGTGTTGTACACTACAGTTACACCTATAATACCATATGCTGCATGTGTTGTACACTACAGTTACACCTATAATACTGTA
>NW_013937153.1:0-281 GCF_000517525.1 Limulus polyphemus
ATTATAATGATGAGATAGACTGTAATAACTTTTATAGAATATAATGATGAGATAGACTGTAATAACGTGTGTAGAATATTTAACTCATCATTCTATTCTACAGACGTTATTACAGTCTATCTCATCATTATCTTCTACAAAAGTTATTACAGTCTATCTCCTCATTATGTAATAATTTGTGTAGAATATAATGATGAGATAGACTGTAATAACATAATATTCTACACACGTATTCTACAATATTTATTACAGTTTAACTCATTTGTGTAGAATATAATGAT
>NW_013937154.1:0-234 GCF_000517525.1 Limulus polyphemus
CTTCTATCCTATATATATATCCACTCTTTACCTCAGACCAGAGGGTTAGTGTGGTATCTGAAACTCCTTAGATTACCTATATATCTCAATTATAATTGCAATTTTTGTCGAACAAACGGGAAGAAGAGTAATGAAATAGCTGTGAATTACTGGCCAACTTCTATAATTCGTTTTATAAATTAAAACTAGCTGCTGTGGTTGATAACATTTTTTTTCCGCAATGAAAATTTACCC
>NW_013937155.1:0-246 GCF_000517525.1 Limulus polyphemus
TCTAATCAATACAGACATTGATATGAACCAATTGGTATTGATTAGAGTATAATGGATCAGAAGAATGATTGGTTCATATCAATGTCTGTATTGATTAGAGTATAATGGATCAGAAGAATGATTGGTTCATATCAATGTCATTCAATGGATCAGAAGAATGATTGGTTCATATCAATGTCTGTATTGATTAGAGTATAATGGATCAGAAAGAGTATAATCAATACTGGACATTGATATGAACCAATC
>NW_013937156.1:0-201 GCF_000517525.1 Limulus polyphemus
AAACACATCCAAAACACATGCTGCTGCGTGATTAGTGCTGAACGATTCCCAGTCTAATGTCTTGCAGCAGCACGTGTTTCTGGTAGACTGGGAATCGTTCAGCACTAATCACAACACATGCTGCTGCTAGACTGGGAATCGTTCAGCACTAATCACAACACATGCTGCTGCTTAGACTGGGAATCGTTCAGCACTAATCAC
>NW_013937157.1:0-307 GCF_000517525.1 Limulus polyphemus
ATTTCCAAGGTAGTATTCCACAGTAGAAGATGTAATACTTTCTAACTATGAACGAATGTTACGATAGCTAGAGAGCACTATCCTGGAACGTACTCACTATTTCCTGAACTATCCACAAAAATACTACCTTGGAACCTGAACTATCCACAAATCTTACCTCTTCTGCTGTAGTTACCTTGGAACTTTCTAACTATGAACGAATGTTACGATAGCTAGAGAGCACTATCCTGGAACGTACTCATTATTTCCTGAACTATCCATAACTATGAACGAAGAAAGTTCCAAGGTAGTATTCTGCCAGTAGAAG
>NW_013937158.1:0-311 GCF_000517525.1 Limulus polyphemus
ACATCCACTCCAACAGAAGGAGAAACATCAAAACCTAGTATTCTGATATCCACTCCAACAGGAGAAACGTCAGAATACTAGGTTTTGTCAGAATACTAGGTTTTGACGTTTCTCCTTCTGTTGGAGTGGATGTCAGAATACTAGGTTTTGACGTTTCTCCTGTTGGAGTGGATGTCTGTTGGAGTGGATGTCACGTTTCTCCTTCAGAATACTAGGTTTTGTACATCCACTCCAACAGAAGGAGAAACATCAAAACCTAGTATTCTGATATCCACTCCAACAGGAGAAACGTTCCAAAACCTAGTATTCTG
>NW_013937159.1:0-218 GCF_000517525.1 Limulus polyphemus
TTATCCATCTGTTTTTAAAGACCTATCAGCCACTATCCATCTATAATAAAATAAAACAGATGGATAGTGGCTGGTAGGTCTTTCATTATATATGGAAAGTGGCTGGTAGGTCTTTTGATATAGATGGATGGTAACTGGTGGCTGGTAGGTCTTTTACCAGTTACCATCCATCTATATTAAAAGACCTACCAGTTACCATCCATCTATATTAAAAGACC
>NW_013937160.1:0-293 GCF_000517525.1 Limulus polyphemus
TTGGTCTTTGACACTGGTATGTTACTACCTGTTTAAATGTCGATTAAACAACAGTATATATTAACGACTTTTAAACAGGTAGTAACATACCAGTGTCATAGGCCAACATTAAACAACAATACATATTAAAGTAACATACCAATGTCAAAGACCAACGACATTTAAACAGGTAGTAACATACCAGTGTCAAAGACCAACATTAAACAACTGTAGATATTAACGACATTTAAACAAGTGTTAATATCTACAGATGCAAGTGTCAAAGACCAACATTAAACAATTACTACCTGTTT
>NW_013937161.1:0-308 GCF_000517525.1 Limulus polyphemus
AAATAACTATTGGGAATTTTGATGAAAGGATATCCATTTTGAAAGTCTTACATCAAGGGCTTCTTTCCCATGTTTTTGCTCAAATTTTGAAAAAAATTGTTTTTCCTCATATTTCAATACCTATAGCCTTGGCTTTTCGAGAAAATAAGCACCATCCGATATTTTCCTATTAATTTCGCGTCCAAAAAGCACTTTTTTATATTTTCCAAAAAAATTCATATTTTCACAGTTAATGCTATGATGTCTCAATCTTAGTTTTCCAAAAATAATATGGATGTGAAAATTATAATATTAACGTAAAAAATTAT
>NW_013937162.1:0-206 GCF_000517525.1 Limulus polyphemus
GGAAACAGAGATCCTGGACTGGTATAATATTAAGGAATGTTGGTGAAAGACTATTAATATTATACCAGTCCAGGATCTCTGTTTCGAATGTTGGTGAAAGACTAGAAACAGAGATTCTGGACTGGTATAATATTAAGAATGTTGGTGAAAGACTAGAAACAGAGATCCTGGACTGGTATAATATTATGAATGTTGGTGAAAGACTA
>NW_013937163.1:0-313 GCF_000517525.1 Limulus polyphemus
AAACCGATACATGTATTACCATAACTACGGCTAGTACTGTTAACTAAACCCATTGAAACAGAAAAATATAAGTAGTGTTCCGGCTAGAACAGTACAATGGGTTTAGTTGAACACTACTTATATTTTTCTGTTTAAACTGATACATGTACTACCATAACTACGGCTAGAACAGTAACTTATTGTGTATCAGTTTGAACAGAAAAATATATAGTAGTGTTCAACTAACTGGCTACCACAACTATGGTTAGAACAGTACAATGGGTTTAGTTGTAGTGTTCATATTTTTCTGTTTAAACTGATACATGTACTACCA
>NW_013937164.1:0-211 GCF_000517525.1 Limulus polyphemus
TTCGTTTTAAGGGAGTTATTGCCGGTTTTGCGTTTTATACAAGTACTTCATCAAATTTCAATGGATCTTCTCGTTATTTTTTATGAATAAAGTTACAGATGTGTACATAAATACGTAAGGACGTGACGAACCTTCATGGAAAGCCAATAAAGTAATAACAAAAAACGAACTAAAAATTTGGAAAACTAATACTACGGCGTATTTGTACTGC
>NW_013937165.1:0-239 GCF_000517525.1 Limulus polyphemus
TTAATGGTTAGATGAACAATGTTTGGTATTGGCTAATGGTTAGATGAACAATGTCTAACCATTAGCCAATACCAAACATTGTTCATCTAACCATTAGGCAATACCAAACGCTGTTCATCTAACCATTAGCCAATACCAAAAACCTTTAGCCAATATCTACCATTAATCATCTAACCCTTAGCCAATAACAAACATTGTTCATCTAACCATTAGCCAATACCTATTGGCTAATGGTTAGA
>NW_013937166.1:0-231 GCF_000517525.1 Limulus polyphemus
AGATTTACTACGAAATAAGCACTGTCAGATATTTTTCTATTAATTTTGCGTCAAAACAAGATATTTTTCCATTTTCCAAAAAAATTAGCCTAGGCTTTTCGCTGAAAATATGAATTTTTTTGGAAAATGGAAAAATGTTGGGCTATTGAAAAAACAAAAATCTATTTTTTTCAAATTTTGAAATTTTGAAAAAAATAGATTTTCCTCATATTTCAATACAAAGATGCCCTT
>NW_013937167.1:0-254 GCF_000517525.1 Limulus polyphemus
AATAACTACTATTAATTACATGTTGTTCTAATAACTACTATTAACTAAATGTTGGTCTAATAACTATTATTAACTACATGTTGGTTTTACCATTTAGTTAATAGTTATTAGACGACCAACATTTAGTTAATAAATAACTACTATTAACTAAATGTTGGTCTAATAACTATTATTAACAATAATAGTTATTAGACCAACATTTAGTTAATAGTAGTTATTAGACCAACATGTAGTTAATAATAGTTATTAGACCT
>NW_013937168.1:0-230 GCF_000517525.1 Limulus polyphemus
CATTGCGTAGCTTTGCGCTTAGCGACAAACAACTAGCACAACACAGATAACTCATTGCGTAGCTTTGGGCTTAGCGACAAACAATTAGCACAACACAGATCACTCATAGCGTAGTTTTGCGCTTAGCGACAAACAATTAGCACAACACAGATAACTCATTGCGTAGCTTTGCGCTTAGCGACAAACAATTAGCACAACACAGATAACTCATTGCGTAGCTTTGGGCTTAG
>NW_013937169.1:0-212 GCF_000517525.1 Limulus polyphemus
ATACTGTGTAATGTCAATAAGAAGACACAAGATTTAACAATACTGTGTACTGTCAATAAGAATACACAAGATTTAACAATACTGTGTTATTGTTAAATCTTGTGTCTTCTTATTGACATTACACAGTATCGTTAAATCTTGCGTCTTCTTATTGAAAGTTTATTGATAGTACACAGGTTAAATCTTGTGCCTTGGATACTGTGTACTATCAA
>NW_013937170.1:0-240 GCF_000517525.1 Limulus polyphemus
AAATCTTGTCATTTTATTGATAGTACATAGGATTGTTAAATCTTGTGTCTTCTTATTGACAGTACACATAATCGTTAAATCTTGTGGGTACTATCAATAATAAGATTTAACATACTGTGTACTATCAATAACAAAGAAGACACATGATTTAACGATACTGTTTATTGACAGTACACAGCATTGAAGACACAAGTTTTAATTTATTGACAGTACACACTATCGTTAAATCTTGTGGCCTTA
>NW_013937171.1:0-247 GCF_000517525.1 Limulus polyphemus
TTTTAGTTTTCATTCCACTAGATTATCAATATTAACAAAACAAAATCTAGTGGAAAACGATCTAAAAGGAACCACATTGATAAGGGGTCCTTTTAGTCCGTTTTCAACTAGATTTTCTTGACTTTGAAAACGTGTTTTTAGTTTACTTACACTCGATTTTGTCGAAAATATCTTGTCTAAGAAGGCCTAAAAAGTCAGTTATGAAAGTCGACAAAATCGAGTGGAATTTTAGTCTTTCTTACACTAT
>NW_013937172.1:0-200 GCF_000517525.1 Limulus polyphemus
TTCTTATTGATAGTACACAGTATTGTTAAATTTTTTGTCTTCTTTTTGACAGTACACAGTTTCGTTAAATCTTGTGGCTTATTATTTTTAACAATCCTATGTACTATCAATAAGAAGACAAGATTTAACGATACTGTGTACTATCAACGATACTGTGTACTGTCAATAAGAAGACACAAGAAAATCTTTTGGTTTGTTAG
>NW_013937173.1:0-212 GCF_000517525.1 Limulus polyphemus
ATTGTTTTTCGATTTCTGGTTACCAGAGGATCCTAAATTGATGATTCTTCACCAAATTTGTTATGTAGGTACACTTCAACGTTGCGAACTCCTTTAAAACAAACAGTAGGAAGGTAAAACTCTGCATATTACTAAATGGAACGAAGTACTGGTACAAAACGCAAAACCTTCCATATAGAAAATTTGGAGATGATCCCTCCTGAACGTTTGTT
>NW_013937174.1:0-271 GCF_000517525.1 Limulus polyphemus
AAATAAAGAGAAATATTTAATACGGAACTGTCTGCTAGTGTGTTGTCTGCTAGTGTGTACGACCAAATAAAGAGAAGTATTTAATACGGAACTGTCTGCTAGTGTGTGACCAAATAAAGAGAAATATTTGTTCCGTATTAGTACACACTAGCAGACAGTTCCGTATTAAATATTTCTCTTTATTTGGTCGTACACACTAGCAGACACACACTAGCAGACAGTTCCGTATTAAATATTTCTCTTTATTTGGTCACGACCAAATAAAGAGAAG
>NW_013937175.1:0-294 GCF_000517525.1 Limulus polyphemus
CATTAGGTACATCCACTGGAAATAAAACTAAACATTAGGTACATCCACTGGAAATAAACCTAGACATTTGGTACTTGCACTTTTATTTCCAGTGGATGTACCTAATGTTTAGTTTTATTTCCATGGATGTACCAAATACTTAGTTTTATTTCCAGTTGATGCCCGAAATGTTTATTTTTATTTCCAGTGCAAGTACCAAATGTCTAGGCTGGAAATAAAACTAAACATTTGGTACATCCACTGGAAATAAAACTAAACATTTGGTACATCCACTGGAAATAAAACTAAACATTT
>NW_013937176.1:0-227 GCF_000517525.1 Limulus polyphemus
TAGATTTGTTCCTACTTATACAACATTAAATAATAGTTATTAATTTCTGATAAAATGAAGAGAGTTTGACCCAAATCTGGGGGGGGTTCCTACTTATACAACATTAAATAATAGTTATTAATTTCTGATAAAATGGAGAGGGTTTGACCCCCCAGATTTGTTTCTAATTGTACAACATTAAATAATAGTTATTAATTTCTGATAAAATGAAGAGAGTTTGACCCCCA
>NW_013937177.1:0-227 GCF_000517525.1 Limulus polyphemus
TAGACAGTACACAGTATCGTTAAATCTTGTGTTTTGTAATTGACTTTACACAGTATCGTTAAATCTTGTGTCTTCTAATTGACATTCACAAGATTTAACGATACTGTGTACTGTCAATAAGAAGACACAAGATTTAACGATACTGTGTGATACTGTGTACTGTTAATAAGTTAAATCTTGTGTCTTTTTATTGATAGTACACAGTATTGCTAAATCGTGTCTTCTTA
>NW_013937178.1:0-213 GCF_000517525.1 Limulus polyphemus
CCAATACCGTGTACTGTCAATAAGTAGACACAAGATTTAACAAAGCTGTGTACTGTCAATAAGAAGACACACGATTAAGCAATACTTAAATCTTATGTCTTCTTATTGAAAGTACACAGTATCGTTAAATCTTGTGTCTTCTTATTGACAGTACACACCAATACTGTGTACTGTCAATAAGAAGACACAATATTTAACGATACTGTGTACTGT
>NW_013937179.1:0-287 GCF_000517525.1 Limulus polyphemus
CACAAGATGTAACGATACTGTGTACTCTCAATAAGAAGACACAAGAATTAACGATACTGTGTACTGTCAATAATTATTGACAGTACACAGTATCGTAAATCTTGTGTCTTCTTATTGACAGTACACAGTATCGTTATATCTTGTGTCTTCTTATTGACACATTATATCTTGTGCCTTCAAGATTTAACGCGAGTGTGTACTGTCAATAAGAAGACACTAGATTTAACAATACTGTGTACTGTCGATAAGAAGACACAAAAACGATACTGTGTACTCTCAATAAGAAG
>NW_013937180.1:0-234 GCF_000517525.1 Limulus polyphemus
TAGTACACAGAACGATACTGTGTACTGTCAATAAGAAGACACAATATTTAACAAAACTGTGTACTGCCAATATGAAGACACACGATTTAGCAATAAAATCTTGTGCCTTCTTTTACACACGATTTAGCAATACTGTGTCTTTCAATAAGAAGACACAAGATTTAACGATACCTTCTTATTGACAGTACACAGTTTGTTAAATCTTGTGTCGTCTGATTGAGAGTACACAGTATT
>NW_013937181.1:0-225 GCF_000517525.1 Limulus polyphemus
CTTGGCACAACTACTCCATGAACACTTAGGTGTAACTCTAGTTTCCGAATTTATAACCATGATATTCATCTTTAGCCTTACTTGGCCGAATTTATAACCACGATATTCATCTTTAGCCTTACTTGGTACAACTTGTTCATGGAGTCTTAGGTGTAACTCTAGTTACATAATTTATAACCACCATCCAAGTAAAGCTAAAGATGAATTACAACTACTCCATGAACC
>NW_013937182.1:0-201 GCF_000517525.1 Limulus polyphemus
GACTTACTTCAGCATGAAAGGAGTTAACTTCGGCTTTCTTAATCCTCAACATCGACTTACTTCAGCATGAAAGGAGTTAACTTTAAACTCCTTTCATGCTGAAGTAAGTCGATGTTGAGGATTAAGAAAGCAACTTTAGCTTTCTTAATCCTCAACATCACTTACTTCAGCATGAAAGGAGTTAACTTCGGCTTTCTTAAT
>NW_013937183.1:0-313 GCF_000517525.1 Limulus polyphemus
ATTGTTATCTTGTATTACACGTTTTTCAAGCCCCTGAAGAATGTATTGTTATCTTGTATTACACATGTTTTTGTATTGTTATCTTGTATTACATAACAATACGTTCTTCAGACACTTGAAAAATATAACGTTTTTCAGAGACTTGAAAAACGTGTGTAATACAAGATAACAATACGTTTTTCAGAGACTTGAAAAACGTGTGTAATACAAGACATATGTAATACAAGAAAAAATACGTTCTTCAGAGACTTGAAAAACGTGTAATACAAGATAACAACTTATATTTTTCAAGTGTCTGAAGAACGTATTGTTA
>NW_013937184.1:0-232 GCF_000517525.1 Limulus polyphemus
TTACCTTACAATTCATCCAGATAGAATAGTAGCTAGTATTACCTTACAATTCATTCAGCTTGGATAGTAGCTAGTGTTACCTTAGGTAATACTAGCTACTATCCAAGCTGAATGAATCGTAAGGTAACACTATCTACAATCCCATCTGGATGAATTGTACTAGTTACTATCTAACCTTAATGAATTGTAATGAATTGTAAGGTAACCAAGCTGAAAAATAGTAACTAGTATT
>NW_013937185.1:0-255 GCF_000517525.1 Limulus polyphemus
TTGTAATACCCTAGTAACAGTTCTACACTATATTACAATACTACACTATGTTACTAGGAGTTGGTATTACAATTCTACACTATGTAACTATGGTATTACAAGAGTTCTACACTATGTTACAAGGGTATTACAAGAGTTCTACACTATGTTACTAGTAACTATGTTACTAGGGTATTACAAGAGTTCTACACTATGTTACTAGGGTATTACAAGAGAGAACTCTTGTAATACCCTAGTAACATAGTGTAGAACTCC
>NW_013937186.1:0-204 GCF_000517525.1 Limulus polyphemus
AATTATTTGACTTATGATATTACTTGACCTGTGGTATTATTTGACTTATGATATTACTTGACCTGTGGAATTATTTGATCTGTGGAATTATTTGACTTATGATATTACTTGACCTATGGAATTATTTGATCTGTGGAATTATTTGACTTATGATATTACTTGACCTATGGAATTATTTGATCTGTAGTATTATTTGACCTATGG
>NW_013937187.1:0-235 GCF_000517525.1 Limulus polyphemus
GTTTCTACTTATATGTTGACTGATAGAACGTACAGGGTCTTATTTTAATGTCTTTACGTTCTATCAGTCAACATATAAGTAGAAACATTAAACTAAGACCCTGTACGTTCTATCAGTCAACATATAAGTAGAAAGGGTCTTAGTTTAATGTTTCTACTTATATGTTGACTGATAGAACGTAGAAACATTAAACTAAGACCCTGTACTTATATGTTGACTGATAGAACGCACAGAG
>NW_013937188.1:0-216 GCF_000517525.1 Limulus polyphemus
ACTTTAGTTTGTAGCCAGTTTGGTAATTAACTCATATATTTACAACATATCTACATGTGTTTGTTTAAGACCGACTGGATTAAAGTCAACAGTGGGTCATATAACAATACTAGCTATTAGGTCCTATTTAATATAGTCGGTTTAAAACCGAGTGGATTAAATAGATCCAATAACAATTATCGTTCTATGACCCACTGTTGACTTTAGTCTGTAGCC
>NW_013937189.1:0-275 GCF_000517525.1 Limulus polyphemus
TACACAATAGGCTCTCTAAGAGTTCTCTGCGTTATATAAATAAATAAACAAAGAATTGTTAGACAACCTACTGTGTAGCTTTACAACCTACTGTGTAGCTTTACGTTATATAAATAAACAAAGAACTGTTAGACAGCCTATTGTGTAGCTTTACGTTATATAAACTTTACGTTATATAAATAAACAGAGAACTGTTAGACAGCCTACTGTGTAGCTTTACGTTATATAAATAAACAGAGAACTGTTAGACGTTATATAAATAAACAAAGCTACAG
>NW_013937190.1:0-257 GCF_000517525.1 Limulus polyphemus
ATCGTTGAATATTGTGTCTTCTTATTGACAGTACACATTATTGTTAAATCTTGTGTGTTCTTATTGATAGTACTACTGTGTACTGTCAATAAGAAGACAGAAGATTTAACAATACTGTGTACTGTCAATAAAAAGTCACAAGATTTAACAATACTGTACAGAAGATTTAACAACTTCTTATTGACAGTACACAGTATAATTAAATCTTGTGTCTTCTTATGGACAGTACACAGTATCGATAAATCTTGTGTCTTCTT
>NW_013937191.1:0-250 GCF_000517525.1 Limulus polyphemus
TACACAGTATAGTTAAATCTTGTGTCTTCTTTCAATTAATGTGTCCTGTCAATAAGAAGACACAAGATTTAACGATACTTTGTACTGAAAACACAAGATTTAACAAAATAAGAAGACACAAGATTTAACTGATACTGTGTACTGTCAATAAGAAGAGACAATATTTGACGATAATGTGTACTGTCAGTAAGGTTAAATCTTGTGTCTTCTTATTGACAGTACACAGTATCGTTAAATCTTGTGTCTTCTT
>NW_013937192.1:0-337 GCF_000517525.1 Limulus polyphemus
ATGAAACACAAAATAATCTGCCAACGTCTATTCCAGTCTGTAATGTGAGATTCTATTTTTGTCTGGGTGTATTCAACTGAGTCTGCGGAACTGATTAAAAAGCCCTCGTGCAGCTTTGCACGAAATTCAAAAAACAAACAAACAATACTTTACCCGATCGTAGTGTTCTAAATTGGTGAAGGGACGGCTAGCGCAGTCTTACACTGCTAAATTATGACTAGCTGCATTCCTTTTAACCGTGGGGGCGTTAGTAAAAGCGTAGCCCAAGAATTGGCGGGGGTGGTGGTCCCACCAAACATGCTCGCCCTTTCGGGGGATTCGAACCCGCGACCCTCAG
>NW_013937193.1:0-200 GCF_000517525.1 Limulus polyphemus
TATTCAACGATATTTTCTTACTGACAGTACACATATTGACAGTACACAGTATCGTTAAATCTTGTGTCTTCTTATTGACAGGACACATTATTGTTAAATCTTGTGAAGAAGACACAAGATTTAACGATAATGTGTACTGTCAGTAAGAAACCACAATATTTAACAATAATGTGTCCTGTCAATAAGAAGGGTACTGTCAA
>NW_013937194.1:0-223 GCF_000517525.1 Limulus polyphemus
CCACTGGCAACCGAAGTTCCTGACCAAATATCAACTTTGCTGGAGTGTATCCAATGGTTTCATGCTCTGCTGTCCTATAGGCCGGACAGCAGAGCATGAAACCACTGGATACACTCCAGCAAAGTTGATGTTTGGGTTTTGTAATAGCCGCCAAGATGACTGGGATGTCTTACTCCCTCCACTGTTGATGGCCTATAGGACAGGAATTGGCAAACAGTGTCCA
>NW_013937195.1:0-305 GCF_000517525.1 Limulus polyphemus
ATGAACACACTCACTATCGGTATACATATACTGTCATGATGAACAAACTCACTATCGGTATACATATACTGTCATGATGAACACTCACTATCGGTATACATATACTGTCATTGAGTGTGTTCATCCATGACAGTATGTGTATACCGATACATGAACAAACTCACTATCGGTATACATATACTGTCATGATGAACACTCACTATCGGTATACATATACTGTCATGTATACCGATAGTGAGTGTGTTCATCATGACAGTATATGTATACCGATAGTGAGTTTGTTCATCAATACTGTCATGATGAAC
>NW_013937196.1:0-290 GCF_000517525.1 Limulus polyphemus
ACAAGGTTCAAAGATACTGTGTACTGTCAATAAAAAGACAAAAGATTTAACGATACTGTGTAATCTTAATAAGAAGACACACAGTATTGCTAAATCGTTAAATCTTGTGTCTCTTTATAGATAGTACACAAATCTTGTGTCTTCTTATTGACAGTACACAGTATCAACGATACTTCTACTGTCAATAAGAAGACACAAGATTTAACGATACGACAGTAGACATTGTGTCTTCTTATTGATTTAACGATACTGTGTACTGTCGAATAAGAAGACACCAAGATTAAAAGATA
>NW_013937197.1:0-205 GCF_000517525.1 Limulus polyphemus
TAAAAGTACCGCTATCAAAGTCAAAAATATCACTCGATTTGGTCGACTTTCATAACTGACTTTTTAGGCCTTCTTAGACTAAGGAAGAAAACTAAAACATGTTTTCAAAGTCAAAAAAATCTTCAATAAAATCTAGTGGAAAACGAACTAAAAGGAACCTTATCAATGTCAACTAAAATCTGGAGGAAGGAAGACTAAAAGACCG
>NW_013937198.1:0-283 GCF_000517525.1 Limulus polyphemus
CGATATTGTGTATATCGTTAAATCTTGTGTCTTCTTATTGAAAGTGTCTTCTTATTAAAAGTACACAGCAATATTTAACAAAACTGTGTACTGTCAATAAGTAAACACACGATTTAACAATACTGTGTACTATTTGACAGTACACAGTATCGTTAAATCTTGTGTCTTTTTTTTGACAGTATACAGTATCGTTAAATCTTGTGTCTTTTTATATTGTAAGAATACACAAGATTTAACGATACTGTGTATTTTCAATAAGAAGACACAAGATTTAACTATAGTG
>NW_013937199.1:0-216 GCF_000517525.1 Limulus polyphemus
AATCATTGTCCAATATGAACAGATCTTTTACTCATATTTCCTTTATTCCTTGTGTCTTGAATCATTGTCCAATACAAACAGAATAGTTGTAAGAAAGACACAAGGAATAAAGGAAATCATTGGACAATGATTCACTAACATATCTTACAATTATTTTTTCCTTTATTCCTTGTGTCTTGAATCATTGTCCAATACGAACAGATCTTACAACTATGA
>NW_013937200.1:0-212 GCF_000517525.1 Limulus polyphemus
TATTGCCTAGATCCCAACTGATGTGCTAAGGTCCAGTGGTGACCTTTGTAATCTGTATAATGTGCCTGGTTCATGTCTGTTGCCCCTTAGCACACCAATTGGGATCTAGGCACGTTATACAGATTACAAAGGTCACCACTGGACGTAGCACATCAGTTGGGATCTATCCAGTGGTGACCTATGTAATCTGTATAATGTGCCTGGTTCATGTC
>NW_013937201.1:0-230 GCF_000517525.1 Limulus polyphemus
TCAAAAAAAAAGGCGTGTATCCTTGTAATCCAACAAATTACAGGCCAATAAGTCTAGTCAACTGTACAGGAAAATAATTGGTTTTCCTGTACAGTTGACTTCAGGTAGTAAATGATTTGACTCAAGATAAAACAATAACCTGGATGTGATTATATTTTCCAATTATTGACGCATTTTGTATAGCAGAAAGCGTAAAACTACTGACCAGGATTGTAACAGCTTCCAAATCC
>NW_013937202.1:0-238 GCF_000517525.1 Limulus polyphemus
TGGCTTGAAAACATATTAAACAATATTCCAAAGGGACGGTGGTGGTAACGTAAAAAGTCCTTCTGTAAATGTTACCTCCATTTTCAGCAAATAATATAAATTGACTGATGCTGGAAAAACAATATTTGTGAGTAATATTTAAAGAATATTTACGTTTTCAAGTGCAATTGTTTTTTTTTGCTAAATAATATAAGAAATGTATACTGTTTATATTATCAAATCTAGGTCTTCATACATT
>NW_013937203.1:0-216 GCF_000517525.1 Limulus polyphemus
GTTCAGAAGTTTTGGTGTTACAACATCTATAATGTGTTAGAAAGTGTTCAGAAGTTTTGGTGTTACAACATCTATAATGTGGCAACATCTAACTTTCTAACACATTACACATTATAGATGTTGTAACACCAAAACTTCTGAACACTTTCTAACACATTATAGATGTTGTAACACCAAAACTTCTGAACTTCAGAAGTCTTGGTGTTACAACATCTA
>NW_013937204.1:0-319 GCF_000517525.1 Limulus polyphemus
AGGTTGATGGCTACCATAACTCAAAATCTTCTGTAGCTTTGTTTGAGTTATGGTAGCCATCACCTGTAGCTTTGTTTGAGTTATGGTAACATCACCTGTAGCTTTGGACTACCATAACTCAAACAAAGCTAAGGGTGATGACTACCATAACTCAAACAAAGCTATAGGTGTCAACCTGTAGCTTTGTTTGAATTATGGTAGTCATCACCTGTAGCTTTGTTTGATTTATGGTAGTCATCATCACCTGTAGCTTTGTTTGAGTTATAGTATTATCACCTGTAGAGTTATGGTACAAACAAAGCTACAGGTGATGACTACC
>NW_013937205.1:0-201 GCF_000517525.1 Limulus polyphemus
GCGCCATCTCTCTCCTGCTATTCTTCTGGTTATTTTTAACCGGATCTGGCAGGAGCATATTTTTCCAGTGTTCTATTTTTTCTGTGTTCTTCGATCTTGAGAAGGCTTATGACACTACGTGGAGGTACGGAATTTTGCGATAAAAATGGGTAAATGGCCACGCAACCCATAGGAGTGGAGGTCCTCCCGCAATTTTTTACA
>NW_013937206.1:0-282 GCF_000517525.1 Limulus polyphemus
AAAGTTATATAAAATAACGGAAAGTAAAGCAAGTCATCTTTTCACCATTTGTACATAAAGTCAGTTATTGTATTGAAGTGATAACTGACTTGATGTACAAATGGTGAGAAGAGGACTTGCTTTACTTTCCGTTATTTTATATAACTTCACATTGTATTGAAGTGATGTCAACTTCTTACTTTCCGTTATTTTAATAAGCAAGTCCTCTTCTCACCATTTGTACATAAAGTCAGTTATTGTATTGAAGTGATGTTAACTTCTTATTAAAATAACGGAAAGTAA
>NW_013937207.1:0-216 GCF_000517525.1 Limulus polyphemus
AACCGGGTTGCAAGTAATTAATTCTGTAACATATGGAAACGTACTTCCAACTGAGCCGGGTTGCAAGTAATTCTGTAACATCCATATGTTACAGAATTCTCAGTTGAAAGTACGTTTCCGGGTTACAAGTAATTCTGTAACATATGGAAACGTACTTTCAACTGAGCCGGGTTACAAGTGATTCTGTAACATATGGAAACGTACTTTCAACTGAGC
>NW_013937208.1:0-227 GCF_000517525.1 Limulus polyphemus
GGTCTTTATGACCTTATGATGTATTGTACAATGAAATGCTGTTGTAATTATAACTGTATTTTATATAACAAGTGAATACAAACAGTTATATTTACAACAGCATGCCAAACTTCAATACATCATAAGGTCGTATTCACTTGTTATATAAAATATTGCATAATACATCATAAGGTCATAAAGACCCCGTAACAGCATATCTGCAATTATAATTACTTTTATATAACAAG
>NW_013937209.1:0-216 GCF_000517525.1 Limulus polyphemus
AAGTCCGCAGACATACCGCTGTGCCACTGGGGGCGAAAGAATTTGAAAGGAAAATTTAAAATTAATAATAAACTACAGGTTATAAAAGCCGTGCTGTTTTTATGCAAAATTTCACGTCACGTCTTTATCTTTTCGTGGATTTCTAAGAACAGTTGAAAGGTATGTATATATTTCCATTTGCTAATTTTATACATTTCATTGCACTATAGAGTTTAG
>NW_013937210.1:0-268 GCF_000517525.1 Limulus polyphemus
TTTTGGTTACTGATTGTTTTTCGATTTCTCTGGTAACCAGGCCACGTTAAAGTGTACCTACATATCAAATTTGGTGAAGAATCATCAATTTAGGACCCAAAACTCTGCATATTACTAACTGGTACAAAACACAAAAAGGTTCCATAACTCCTTTAAAACAAACAGTAGGAAGGTACTTCGTTCCATTTGGACGGATCATCTCCAACATACAAAATTGCATGTAAATACGCAAGTATGCAACGAACGTTAAAATTCTAGCCTTCTATTA
>NW_013937211.1:0-224 GCF_000517525.1 Limulus polyphemus
AATACTGTGTCCTTTCAATAAGAAGATACAGGATTTATTGAAGATACAGGATTTCTCAATACTGTGTACTGTCAATAAGAAGATAACAAGATTTAACGATACTGTGTACCTTCTTATTGATAGTGTCTTCTTATTGAGATTAAACGGTATTGATAATTCTTGTTTCTGCTTATTGACAGTACACAGTATTGGTAAATCTTGTAAAGATTTAACAATACTATGTA
>NW_013937212.1:0-281 GCF_000517525.1 Limulus polyphemus
GACTAATGGTTAGATGAACAATGTTAGGTATTGGCTAATGGTTAGATGAACAATGTTTGTTATTGGCCCAATACCAAACATTGTTCATCTAACCATTAGGCAATACCAAACACCTAATGGTTAGATGAACAATGATTAGCCAATACCAAACATTGTTTGTCTAATCATTAGCCAATAACAAACATTGTTCATCTAACCATTAGCCAATACCTAAGGTTAGACGAACAATGTTTGGTATTGGCTAATGGTTAGATGAACAATGTTTGGTATTGGCTAAGGTT
>NW_013937213.1:0-243 GCF_000517525.1 Limulus polyphemus
GTCCTGACATACAACTAGCGCCATATTTTGTCAAATCAAGTTCTACCGTACAACTCACATCTTGTCCTGACATATAACTTTGTAAGGTAGAGTTTGATTTGACAAAATATGATGCTAGTTAAATGTCACCACAAGATGTGAGTTGTAAGTTAGAGCTTCATATGTCAGGACAAGATGTGGGTAACTAGCATCATATTTTGTCAAATCAAGCTCTACCGTACAACCCACATCTTTTTCTGACAT
>NW_013937214.1:0-272 GCF_000517525.1 Limulus polyphemus
ACAGAGGAACAGTGTTTTGATCAGAAATTTAAAAAACAATTAGTGTGAGTAAATGAGTAAAAAACGGTGCTTTGCACACAGAGTTCCTGTCCATGTGGTACATGATTCCAGTTCAATAACATTTGGATGTGTTGTATGAATAGGTCTATATTTTATAAGGCTGAGATACATGTTTTTCAATGTGCTTTGCACACAGGGATGTGTTGTATCAACATTTAGGTAAATAATGTAAGCATCCTTTTGTTGCTTGTCAACAACACTTCTTTTCTTTT
>NW_013937215.1:0-214 GCF_000517525.1 Limulus polyphemus
GTTTTTCACTATATTTTGTCGACTGTTATAACGGTCTTTTAGTCTTCCTTCCTCCAGATTTTCTTGACATTGATAAGGGGAAGAAAACTAATAACACGTTTTCAAAGTCAACAAAATCTAGTGGAAAACGGACTAAAAGGACAACTCGATTTTGTCGACTTTCATAAATGTCCTTTTAGGCATTCTTAGTCTAGATATTTTCGACTTTAATAGC
>NW_013937216.1:0-216 GCF_000517525.1 Limulus polyphemus
AATTTATTTAATCAACCATGGAATTGTATCGGTAAAATGTGTATCTACGATTCAGTGTTAAATGCGCTGCCATTATTTTCTATAATATAGAAGAATTGTAGCAATTATAGGTATGAAAGGAAGAGTAAATAGTATATTTTGACGTCATCTTTATTCGAAATTAAATACAGTAGAATTGTTACACTTCTCTGTCTATCCTAGAGTTGCGCCGTAGCC
>NW_013937217.1:0-218 GCF_000517525.1 Limulus polyphemus
ATAAAGATCAGTATGGTGGTTATAATTCGGTATCTATAGTTACACCTAGGTGTTCATGGAGTAGTTCTAGTTACCGAATTTATAACCACCATATTCATTTTTAGCCTTTCTTTGTACAACCATGAACACTTAGGTGTAACAGTAGTTGTACCAAGTAAGGCTAAAGATGACTATGGTGGTTATAAATTCTGTAACTAGAGTTACACCTAGGTGTACAT
>NW_013937218.1:0-243 GCF_000517525.1 Limulus polyphemus
AGACATATTTATATATCTTAGTACAGACAGGTTCACTTCAATGAAGTTTCATACACGATTTGCTTTGTCCTAGATATATTTATATATTAGCAAATCGTGTATGAAACTTCATTGAAGTGAACCTGTCTGTACTAACTGTTTTTTAGTACAGACAGGTTCACTTCAATGAAGTTTCATACACGATTTGCTTACACGATTTGCTAATATATAAATATATCTAGGACAATTTGAAACTTCACTGAA
>NW_013937219.1:0-345 GCF_000517525.1 Limulus polyphemus
TAAGACACAATATTCAACGATAATGTGTACTGTCAGTAAGAAAACACAAGATTTAACAATAATGTTTCCTGTCAGTAATACACAGTATCGTTAAATCTTGTCTCCTTATTGACAGTACACAGTATCGTTAAATCTTGTGTCTTCTTGTGTCTTCTTATTGACAGCACAGTATCGTTAAATCATCATGTGTTTTCTTACTGACAGTACACATTATCGTTGAATATTGTGTCTTCTTATTGACAGTATTAACAATAATGTGTCCTGTCAATAAGAAGACACAAGAGTATCGTAAAATGTGTCCTGTCAATAATAAGACACAAATTTTAAACAATACTGTGTACTCTC
>NW_013937220.1:0-224 GCF_000517525.1 Limulus polyphemus
GAAGAATCATCAATTTTGGACCCTCTGGTAACAAGAAATCGAAAAACAATCAGTAACCAAAATTTTCCCTGCATTTTCTGAAAGCGTATGTGTACTGCAGGGAAGCTTTTGGTTACTGATTGTTTTTCGGTTTCTTGTTACCAGAGGGTCCGCGAATAAAAGAGTAACATAAAATTCTAGCCTTCTATTATCATTTTTGCGTCTTTTGTGGTCGTTTTGCATGT
>NW_013937221.1:0-216 GCF_000517525.1 Limulus polyphemus
ATAATGCTTCAAAAAAGCACCTTTTTTTTTTTTTCAAAATTTTAGCAAAAAGTGAAGGCTATAGCCTTGGTATTTTCGGTGAAAATAGCAGTTTTTTGAAACTTGGCTGCACATCAAGACATTCTTTGTATTGAAATATGAAGAAAAAATGTCCATTCTGAATAGATATAGGATTATGGAATAAATATTGGAAATTTCGATGAAAGGAAAAATATG
>NW_013937222.1:0-201 GCF_000517525.1 Limulus polyphemus
TTCATGGAGTAGTTGTACCAAGTAAGGCTAAAGATGAGTATGGTGGTTATAAAAACTACTCCATGAACACCTAGGATGTAACTCTAGTTTCCGAATTTATAACCACCATACTCATCTTTAGCCTTACTTGGATACTCATCTTTAGCCGGTGGTTATAAATTCGGTAACTAGAGTTGCACCTAGGTGTTCATGGAGTAGTTG
>NW_013937223.1:0-209 GCF_000517525.1 Limulus polyphemus
AGCTTCCGATGATAGATGTAACAGTGAGTACACTGCTAAGCTCCCTATGATAGATGTAACAGTGAGTACACTGCTCAGCCAATGACAGATGTAACAGCGAGTACACTGCTCAGCCAAGCGAGTACACTGCTCAGCCACCGATGACAGATGTAACAGCGAGTACACTGCTCAGCCACCGATGACAGATGTAACGTTACATCTGTCATCGG
>NW_013937224.1:0-227 GCF_000517525.1 Limulus polyphemus
CAAACAGTAGGAATGCATATTACTACGAACGTTAAAGTGTACAACGTTAATGTGTACCTACATACCAAATTTGGTGAAGAATCATCAATTTAGGACCCTCTGGTAAAAAGAAATCGAACTCTTTTATTGGTTTTTCTGAAAGCGTATGTGTACTGCAGTGAAGCTTTTGGTTACTGATTGTTTCAGAAAAACCAATAAAAGAGTAACATAAAACGACCACAAAAGTC
>NW_013937225.1:0-210 GCF_000517525.1 Limulus polyphemus
CCTACATACCTGAAGTTTTTGGTTACTGATTGTTTTTCGATTTCTTGTTACCAGAGGGTCCTGAATTGATGATTCTTTACCAAATTTTTTTGTGGTCGTTTTATGTTACTCTTTTATTGGCTTTTCTGAAAGCGTATGTGTACTGCAGGTTGGAAAAATTGTTTGCATACTTGCGTATTTACATGCAAAATTCTAGCCTTCTATTCGAAC
>NW_013937226.1:0-397 GCF_000517525.1 Limulus polyphemus
AATTTTTTTGGAAAATGGAAAAAAGTGCATATTTGTATTAAGCACTATCTGATATTTTTCTATTAATTTTGAATCACACTGTATATAATATTTTTAGTTATTGCTATAGTGTCTGATATTTGAGTTTTCCGACTCTTCTTATAAAATAAACTCGAACAATTCGATTGTTCTTACTCTGGGTTAGGTAAAGTTCAATTTGTTTCAGCTTTTCTTAAAGGCCGTGACTATAATTTTTCAAATAAAATCCGAATTTTTTAAAGCTATTCTTTGTTTACAGTGTAACTGAAGACAAAAAAATACCGTTTGATTTTAATAATAGTTATTTTATAATCTCTTATTAAAACGTCGGCTAGTCCTTTCAACAAAATTCCCATCCATTTCAAAAGTCTTGCACCGA
>NW_013937227.1:0-206 GCF_000517525.1 Limulus polyphemus
ATAAGATTTAACGATACTGTGTACTGTCAATAACAAGCCACAAGATTTAACGAAACTGTGTACTGTCAATAAGAAGAACACAGCATTGTTAAATATTTTGTCTTCTTATTGACAGTACACAGTTTCGTTAAATCTTATGGCACACAGTATCGTTAAATCATGTGTCTTCTTATTGACTTGTTATTGATAGTCCCATAAGATTCAAC
>NW_013937228.1:0-335 GCF_000517525.1 Limulus polyphemus
GTCTACCAGAGAGTGGGAGCTTAGTTGCAAAGGGTTAGTCTACCAGAGAGTGGGAGTTTAGTTGCAAAGGGTTAGTCTCTCTGGTAGGAAACTCCCATTGCAAAGGATTAGTCTACCAGAGAGTGGGAGTTTAGTTGCAAAGGGTTAGGTAGACTAATCCTTTGCAACTAAACTCCCACTCTCTGGTAGACAGAGATAAACTCCCACGTTCCAAAGGATTGCAACTAAATACCCACTCTCTGGTAGACTAACCCTTTGCAACTAAACTCCCACTCTCTGGTAGGCTAAAGGGTTAGTCTACTAGAAAGTGGGAGTTTAGTTGCAAACCATTAGCC
>NW_013937229.1:0-227 GCF_000517525.1 Limulus polyphemus
GCTTTAAAATATTACACCTTGATCACGTGAGTGAGTAGATCAGTTGTAACTTGGAGATCAGTTGTAACTTGGACTTAACAATATTACACCTTGATCATGTGAGTGGGTATATTACACCTTGATCACGTGAGTGGGTAGATCAGTTGTAACTTGGAATAAAATACATCATAAAGGAATCGATAGATACTTAACAAATCTATCGATTCCCTTTATGAATGTATTTTATT
>NW_013937230.1:0-223 GCF_000517525.1 Limulus polyphemus
CCTTATCAATGTCAACAAAATCTAGAGAAAGGAAGACTAAAAACTATTTTGTCGACTGTTATAACGGTAGTCTTCCGTCCATTAATTTTTTTGACATTGATATGGGTCATTTTAGTCAGTTTTCCACTGACTGTTATAACGGTCTTTCTACAGAATATAGTTTAAGAAGGATTAAAATACCATTATAATAGTCATTAAAATATATTGTAAGAAAGACTAAAAA
>NW_013937231.1:0-245 GCF_000517525.1 Limulus polyphemus
TTCTTATGTAAATACATAAGTATGCAACGAACGTTCTTGAAAAAATTTCGAGAAAATCCCCAGTACTTCGTTCCATTTGGACTTTGTTTTAAAGGAGTTATGGAACGTTTTGCGTTTTGTAAGAGTTTTACCTTCCTACTGCATATTTCTACGCAACGTTAAAGTGTACCTACATACCAAATTTGGTGAAGAATCATCAATTTAAGACCCTCTGTTGTTTTTCGATTTCTTGTTAATCAGTAACC
>NW_013937232.1:0-278 GCF_000517525.1 Limulus polyphemus
ATAAACTGTCGGTTGGTAAAATGTTTCTTAAACTGTAAACTTCTATTGCAGAGTATGGAAAAACTAGTTCTAAAACAGACAAAAAACCACACAGTATGTGTATATAGTAGAGATGCAACATCAAACCACAGGTGATGAATAATGGCATTAATGGCAATATTGACATTAAATTTATAAACTGTCGGTTGGTAAAATGTTTCTTAAACTGTAAACTTCTATTGCAGAGTATGGAAAAACTAGTTCTAAAACAGGCAAAAAACCACACGGTATGTGTATAT
>NW_013937233.1:0-204 GCF_000517525.1 Limulus polyphemus
AAATGGTGTTTTGGTAAAAGTAGGTAAGTATTGCCAGGTTTCTCTTCTTATTTACTCTCTGTCATTCCTCACAACTAAGAGAAACCTAACAAAGACGTGAAAAACGTGCGTGAGTTATGAGGAATGACAGAGAGTAAATAAGTTTTTCACGTCTTTGTTAGGTTTCTCTTCTTATTTACTCTCTGTCATTCCTCACAACTCACG
>NW_013937234.1:0-248 GCF_000517525.1 Limulus polyphemus
ACGTGTGATTTGAAATTTGCAAAACGCCTTAATGTTGATTATTGATCCATGTGAAACATTCTTTAGTTAATTATCGTCTAAGAATGTTTCCACTTTCCACGTCTTTGTTCGCGCATTTCGTGATAAAACTGGAAAGGATATAAACCCATTTGAAAAATTACCTAGATATAGATATTTCTAAAAACGACATTCCTTAATTTTCGTTTTAAACATGTTTCAAAAACAATATATATAAATAGAAACATGGT
>NW_013937235.1:0-267 GCF_000517525.1 Limulus polyphemus
GCTTCAAAAAAACACTTTTTTAATTTTTTTGGAAAATGGCATATTTTCACCAAAAACCAAACTATAGCCAAAAAACATGGGTTTTTTTCAAAATTTGTGAAAAACAACTTCATATTTCAATACAAAGATGCCCTTGATGTAAAACTTTCAAAATAGAAAAGGATCTGGGATTTTTCATAATAGTTATTTCATCCCAATAGTTATTTCATAATATGTTATCACAATTTCGGTTAGTGTCGATTTTACAGTTGTTGTTTTTTTGTCTTC
>NW_013937236.1:0-269 GCF_000517525.1 Limulus polyphemus
ACAACACATTTCTTCTGGTAACTGACATCAGTAACCATTCTATCTATACGTTAGGAACAATGTGTGTTTTACAAGTTCCTAACGTATAGATACAATGGTTACTGATGTCAGTTACCAGAAGAAATGTGACCAGAAGAAATGTGCAGTAAAACACACATTGATGTCAGTTTGGTTACTCCTAACGTATAGATACAAAACATTGTGTGTTTCACAACACATTTCTTCTGATAACTGACATCAATAGTCCTTTGTATCTATACGTTAGGAAC
>NW_013937237.1:0-348 GCF_000517525.1 Limulus polyphemus
ACTCTATATCAGTAGTGTGTAGTTACAGACGTCAGAACTCACTCTATATCAGTAGTGTGTAGTTACACACGTCATAGAGTGAGTTCACACTACTGATAACGTCTGTAACTACGAATTCTGACGTCTGTAACAACACACTACTGATATAGAGTGAATTACCACTCTATATCAGTAGTTTCTGACGTCTGTAACTACATGAGTGAGACACTACTGATATAAGACGTCAGAACTCTATATCAGTAGTGTGTAGTTACAGACGTCAGAGTGAGTTCTATATCAGTAGTGTGTAGTTACAGACGTCAGTCTGTAACTACACACCATTGATATAGAGTGAGTTCGTGGTAATTC
>NW_013937238.1:0-256 GCF_000517525.1 Limulus polyphemus
AGTGTAGAAACGATGTTCACTTGGTATGTAGTGTAGAAACGATGTTCACTTGGACTACATGCAAGTGAACATCGTTTCTACACTACATACCAAGTGAACATCGTTTCTACTTTCTACACTACATGCCAAGTGAACATCGTTTCTACACTACATACCAAGTGAACATCGTTTCTACACTACATACTTCACTTGGTATGTAGTGTAGAAACGATGTTCACTTGGTATGTAGTGTAGAAACGATGTTCACTTGGTATGT
>NW_013937239.1:0-201 GCF_000517525.1 Limulus polyphemus
AAAGCATTACAAATAGGTTGACGTGAACGCTGTATGAAAACACAGAAACAAGTCACATAGCATTACAAATAGGAGCGTTCACGTCAACCTATTTGTAATGCCGTGTGACTTGTTTCTGTGTTTTCATACAGCGTTCACGTCAAGTTTATGTGTTTTCATACGTATGAAAACACTGAAACAAGTCACATAGCATTACAAATA
>NW_013937240.1:0-226 GCF_000517525.1 Limulus polyphemus
AAACTCTCTTTTGTTAAATTATATTAAAACAGTTTGAGCTTTTCAGAATCATGAATATTTACTGATGTCTATCAATATTTTATTTCATTATGTTCTAAGCAAAGACCTCTATCAAGAAAATGCTTTGACGGTAAGAAGAATATAGAAACAGTGGCAGTATGATCTTGTGAAAGTCTCAAGTTTAATATCGTAAAGATAGTAGCGGAAATCGGGACTAATTGTTACA
>NW_013937241.1:0-287 GCF_000517525.1 Limulus polyphemus
ATAAAAATAATCCAATAGCTGGAGTTTATTTTATAAGAAGGCGTAATGGCCTTTTATATAAAAGGCCATTACGCCTTCTTATAAAAGATTTTACTGTTCTTTTTTCTTGTCTTCAGTTATATTGTAAAGAAAAAAATGGAGCTCCTTTCATCAAAATTCCCAATGGTTAGTTTATAATCTGTTATCGAAGTTTTGGCTATGTTTGCATAGGGCATCTTTGTAGTGAAATATAAGGAAAATCCATTTTTTTCAAACATGGGCTATAGCCTTGGCTTTTTGGTGAAAAT
>NW_013937242.1:0-253 GCF_000517525.1 Limulus polyphemus
AATGTCAACAAAATCTGGGGGAAGGAAGACTAAAAGTCCGTTATAACAGTCAGTCCTCCGTCCACTAAATTTTTTTGACATTTATATGGGTCCTTTTAGTCAGTTTTCCAATATATTTGGTCATTTTGTCGACTGTTATAACGGTCTTTTACTATATTTTAATGACTTTCATAATGGTATTTTAATCCTTCTTAAACTTTGTAAGAAAGACTAAATATACAGCTTAGATATTTTCGACTTTGATAAGAAGGCC
>NW_013937243.1:0-310 GCF_000517525.1 Limulus polyphemus
CTTATTGACAGTACACAGTATCATTAAATCTTGTGTCTTCTTATTGACAGTACACAGTAGTACTGTCAATAAGAAGTACAAGATTTAACGATCAATAAGAAAACACACGATTTAGCAAGACTGTGTACTATCAATAAAAGACACAAGATTTAACGATACTGTTAGTACACAGTATTGTTCAATCTTGTGTCTTTTATTGACAGTACACAGTAGTACTATCAATAAGAAGACACACGATTTAGCAATAGTACACAGTGTCGTTAAATCCTATGTCTTCTTATTGACAGGTACACAGTATCGTTAAATCTTC
>NW_013937244.1:0-302 GCF_000517525.1 Limulus polyphemus
ATAGTACAATTATCGTTGAATATTGTGTCTTCTTATTGACAGTACACAGTATCGTTAAATCTTGTGTCTTAAGTGTGTACTGCCAATGATTTAACGATACACACAACAATAAGAAGCAGTACACAGTATCGTTAGATTTTACGATACTGTGTACTGTCAATAAGAAGACACAAGATTTAACGATACTGTGTTCTGTCAATAATTGTCTTTTTATAGGTGTAATCTCAATGAGAAGAAACACGATTAACAATACTGTGTACTATCAATACTACACAAAATTTAACTTCTTATTGACGGTACAC
>NW_013937245.1:0-325 GCF_000517525.1 Limulus polyphemus
ACCACGGTCTTCACTGAGAAGTGACAAAGACCGTGGTGAAACTAAGAGTGAGAGATGTTCACTCTCACTCTTAGTTTCACCATGGTCGACCATGGTGAAACTAAGAGTGAGAGATGTTCACTGAGAAGTGACAAATTCACTGAGAAGTGACAAAGACCGTGGTGAAACTAAGAGTGAGAGATGTTCAATGGTGAAACTAAGAGTGAGATATGTTCACTGAGAAGTGACAAAGACCATGGTGAAACTAAGAGTGAGATGGTCTTTGTCACTTCTCAGTGAACATATCTCACTCTTAGTTTCAACCACGGTCTTTGTCACCTCTCAA
>NW_013937246.1:0-284 GCF_000517525.1 Limulus polyphemus
TGTCGACTCAGTTACAATATGTTATTTGTGTTGAACCAGTAACAATGTTTCAACACAAATAACATATTGTTACTGAGTCGACACAAATAACCAGTAACAATGTGTTATTTGTGTCGAGTCTTTTGATTCAGTAACAATATGCTATTTGTGTCGAGTCAGTAACAATATATTATTTGTGTCGACTCAATTATTACAATATGTTATTTGTGTTGAACCAGTAACAGTAACAATGTGTTATTTGTGTCGACTCAGTAACAATATGTTATTTGTGTTGAACCAGTAAG
>NW_013937247.1:0-362 GCF_000517525.1 Limulus polyphemus
GACAGTAAACAGTTTGTTAAATCTTATGTCTTCTTATTGACAGTACACAGTATAAGATTTAACGGTACTATCAATAAAAGACACTACACGATTTAACAATACTGCTATACTGTTTACTATCAATAAGTAGACACACGATTTACCAATACTGTGTACTATCAATAAAAAACACTTATTGACAGTACACAGTATCTAAGAGGACACAGTATTCGACGATAATGTGTACTGTCAGTAAGTGATTTAGCAATAGTGTGTACTATCTATAAAAAGACCCAAGATTTAACGATACTGTGTACTGTCAATTGTGTCTTCTTATTGAAAGTACACAGTATAGTTAAATCTTGTGTCTTCTTATTGACAGT
>NW_013937248.1:0-209 GCF_000517525.1 Limulus polyphemus
GAAAATAGAAGGATAGAATTTTGCATGGAAATATGCAAGTATGCAACGAACGTTCATATAAAATATTGCGTTCCATAACTCCTTTCCTTCCTACTCTTTATTTTTTCCATAACTCCTTTAAAACAAACAGTAGGAAGGTAAAACTCTGCATATTACTACAATAAAGTGTAAATACATACCAAATTTGGTGAAGAATCATCAATTTAGGA
>NW_013937249.1:0-264 GCF_000517525.1 Limulus polyphemus
TTGAACATACATGACACAGTAACCTTGGTGTCACATCCAGTTGAACATACACAACACAATAACCTGTATGTTCAACTGGATGTGACACCAAGGTTACTGTGTCATGTATGTTCAACTGGATGAGACACCAACATCAAGGTTACTGTGTTATATGTTCAACTGGATGTGAACTGTGTCATGCTGGATGTGACACCAAGGTTTTGAACATACATGACACAGTAACCTTGGTGTCACATCCAGTTGAACATACACAACACAATAACC
>NW_013937250.1:0-256 GCF_000517525.1 Limulus polyphemus
CGCACTGACCTTTCTCTATCTTAGAAATTTTTATATATGGAACCACTTCTCTTCTATGTGGTTTTTTGAAAAGAAGTGGTTCCATATATATCTTACGAAAAACCACATATTGTCTCATTAAAAAGATGCGCACGCATGTGGATAAGATATGGAATACCCAGGTGCACACCCTTGCACACATACAAATAGGCGCCTGAAATGTGACTGCCATAACTCCAAGAGGAAAGAACCGAAAAGAGGTGTTTCTACCTTGCCT
>NW_013937251.1:0-220 GCF_000517525.1 Limulus polyphemus
CTGATAAATGGAGGATTGAGTTTATCGACAAAGGCAAGGACCTTTTTTTTTAAAGAATGAAATGTTGATAAAATAGTGGCATTCACGTCATACGGCTAAATTCCCCTCGCACAAAATTGAATATTTCCAATAAAAGCGACATTTGTTTGATTCTGAATTCGTAAAACAAGTTACTATGAAAAACTCTCAGGATTATTGTCGGAAATAAACTATTGTAATA
>NW_013937252.1:0-275 GCF_000517525.1 Limulus polyphemus
CTAAAATGGCTTGTCCTTTTTAGAATTTAGGGTAATTTCGATGAACATTAAAATAAAGGACAAAAACAAGTTGCTTCATAAGCGCAGGAATTATTTAAAATTAATAACTTTTGTCCTTTATTTTGTGGTTTCTATTATATCTTCCCTGCATTTATCAACTTTAACTTAGTTTCTTCTGAGATATAATACGAATTTATTTTAAGATTTCAATAATAAGTAAAATACAACAATATTTTTTAAATATCATAAACAATAACGTTGATAAATTAATTCCT
>NW_013937253.1:0-200 GCF_000517525.1 Limulus polyphemus
TGTAGGCAAAGTTAAAATACTAACATGTAGACAAAGTTAAAATACTAACATGTAGGCAAAGTTAGTATTTTAACTTTGCCTACATGTTAGTATTTTAACATGTAGACAAAGTTAAAATACTAACATGTAGGCAAAGTTCCTACATGTTAGTATTTTAACTTTGCCTACATGTTAGTATTTTGTTAGTATTTTAACTTTGA
>NW_013937254.1:0-269 GCF_000517525.1 Limulus polyphemus
TACACAGTATCGTTAAATCTTGGTTCTTTTTATAGATAGTACACAGAATCGTTGAATCTTTGTGTACTGTCAATAAGAAGACACAAGATTTAACAAACTGTGTACTCTAATAGGAAGAAGTATCGTTAAATCTTGTGTCTTCTTATTGACAGTACACAGTATCGTTTAAATCTTGTGATACTGTGTACTGTCAATAAGAAGACACAAGATTTAACGCTATCTATAAAAAGATACACAGTATCGTTAAATCTTGTGTCTTCTTATTGACA
>NW_013937255.1:0-210 GCF_000517525.1 Limulus polyphemus
AACAGAACATAATACATTACTGTTAATGTTATAGCATGATCTAACTTTGTAGTATCCAACAATCATGCTATAACATTAACAGTAATGTATTATGTTCCTATAACATTAACAGTAATGTATTATGTTCTGTTGGATACTACAAAGTTAGCATGTCTAACTTTGTAGTATCCAACAGAACATAATACATTAACTGTTAATGTTATAGCATGA
>NW_013937256.1:0-208 GCF_000517525.1 Limulus polyphemus
TGTCAGTAAGAAAACACAAGATTTAACAATAATGTGTACTCTCAATAAGAAGACACACGAGTTAAATCTTGTGTCTTCTTATTGACAGTTACTGTGTACTTTCAATAAGAAGATTAAATCTTGTGTGTGTCTTCTTATTGCAGTACACAGTATTGAGATTTAACGATACTGTGTACTGTCAATAAGAAGACACAAGATATAAGAATAC
>NW_013937257.1:0-313 GCF_000517525.1 Limulus polyphemus
GGTCGTTAAATTAATCACCAATTATACTTAGTGTGGTCAGACATAACTGTCGTTAAATTTATAATTGTTGATTAAGTATAATTGTTGATTAATTTAACGACAGTTATGTCTGACCACACTAAGCTGACCACACTAACGACAGTTATGTAATTTAACGACAGTTATGTCTGACCACACTAAGTATAATTGTTGATTAATTTATTATGTCTGACCACACTAAGTATAATTGTTGATTAATTAACGACCATTATGTCTGTATAATTGTTGATTAATTTAACGACAGTTCTTAATGTGGTCAGACATAACTGTCGTT
>NW_013937258.1:0-209 GCF_000517525.1 Limulus polyphemus
TCCACTGATCATTCCTACATATTCAGTCTCCATTGATCATTCCTACATATTCAGTCTTTGTAGACTGAATATGTAGGAATGATCAGTGCTGATCATTCCTACATATTCAGTCCCCACTGATCATTCCTACATATTCAGTCGAATCAAACACACAGTGTTTTTAACTATGAACTTACATGTACATAGTGTTCGGCCACACATATATAGGT
>NW_013937259.1:0-296 GCF_000517525.1 Limulus polyphemus
TCTCCTAAAATACCTGATGGTTTAGAGTTAAAACACATGGATTGTGTTTATACATAAATATTTATGATAATTGATCTCTCTCATTCCGTTTAAAACAGTTTATAGTGGGAGTATGTTATCTGTAACAAGATAATAAGATGAAAAGTTTCAACACTGAGTATATCACGTATTTGGTGTAAAGAAGAATACATATGTTGAACTTTTCAGTAAGGCTAGTGCAGCTACAGATATGCTTGTTTTATATACATCTGACACATTTTCATTCTTTTTTATATTTTATATATATATATATTGCA
>NW_013937260.1:0-250 GCF_000517525.1 Limulus polyphemus
AAACTATAACAATTGTGTGGTGGTATTTAGTCAATATTAGTGATTTATCAATCAAGTTAAGTTTTATGTACATTTTCTTTGATTTCATATGATTGACCTCTACTGAAGGTCACCATTTGTACGGTCATTAAAAATGTCCTCTACAACTTGTAATATTAATGTTCTTATTTTTAAAATTTCTTGTTGAATTGATTAATGGACAGACTCATTAATTAATTAGTACACCAAAACAAACACCACTAATATTACA
>NW_013937261.1:0-286 GCF_000517525.1 Limulus polyphemus
TTTAATGAGTTGAACTGTTTTTATGGCTATTTGATTTACTTTATAATTATAAAGTAAATCAAATAGCCATAAAAACAGTTCAACTCATTAAAAAACAAAAGAAAAAACAAAAGTTACAAAGTAAATCAAATAGCCATAAAAACAGTTCAACTCATTCTATTTGATTTAAAAGTTATAAAGTAAAAACAAAAACAGTTCAACTCATTAATTACAAAGTAAATCAAATAGCCATAAAAACAGTTCAACTCATTAAATGGCTATTTGATTTACTTTATAACTTTTGTTT
>NW_013937262.1:0-224 GCF_000517525.1 Limulus polyphemus
AACATTTTAGATCACGGTAGTACATAATAGTATCCCATCGTTCATGTATCAGTATAGTCTAACAAAGTAACACTCTACAATTCAGGAGGAGTATACAAACATGATCTAAAATATTTACCGTGTACATAATAGTATCCCAATCGTTCATGTATCAGTATAGTCTAACAAAGTAACACTCTACAATTCAGGAATGTTTGTATACTCCAACATTTTAGATCACGGTA
>NW_013937263.1:0-407 GCF_000517525.1 Limulus polyphemus
CGACTGTATATAATGATGCTAGAAAGTAATTAATGTCTTTACATACGATTATATATAATGATGCTAGAAAGTAATCAATGTCCTTACATACGATTATATATATAATGATGCTAGAAAGTAATCAATGTCCTTACATACGACTGTATATAATGATGCTAGAAAGTAATTAATGTCCTTACATACGACTATATATAATGATACTAGAAAGTAATTAATGTCCTTACATACGACTATATATAATGGTGCTAGAAAGTAATTAATGTCCTCACATACGACTATATATAATGATGCTAGAAAGTAATTAATGTCCTTACATACGACTATATATATAATGGTGCTAGAAAGTAATTAATGTCCTTACATACGATTATATAATGATGCTAGAAAGTAATTAATGTCCTTACATA
>NW_013937264.1:0-549 GCF_000517525.1 Limulus polyphemus
AAGTTCCATTCGTTGTAGTCACATGTGGCAGAGTGACGTTTGAAACATCGAAATTCTATTCGTTGTAGTCACATGTGGCAGAGCGACGTTTGAAGCATCGAAATTCCACTCTTTGTAGTCACATGTGGCAGAGCGACGTTTGAAACATCGAAATTCCACTCGTTGTAGTCACATGTGGCAGTGTGACGTTTGAAACATCGAAATTCTACTCGTTGTAGTCACATGTAGCAGAGTGACGTTGAAACATCGAAATTCCACTCGTTGTAGTCACATGTAGCAGAGTGACGTATGAAACATCGAAATTCCACTCGTTGTAGTCACATGTGGCAGAGTGACGTATGAAACATTGAAGTTTCATTCGTTGTAGTCACATGTGGCAGAGTGACGTATAAAACATCGAAATTCCACTCGTTGTAGTCACATGTGGCAGAGTGACGTTTGAAACATCGAAGTTCCATTCGTTGTAGTCACATGTGGCAGAGTGACGTATAAAACATCGAAATTCCATTCGTTGTAGTCACATGTGGCAGAGTGACGTTTGAAACATCT
>NW_013937265.1:0-831 GCF_000517525.1 Limulus polyphemus
AAAGGCGTAAGATGACAAAAACAAGATCTTGAAGAATCTATCTATTTATATATATATAAAAGAGGAAGTTTGTTTATTTGTTTATATTGTTCGCTATAGGAAACCAAACGGTTGAACTTACGAATTTTAAAATAACTTCATAATAACCAGTTTTTGCAAAAAACAATTTAATGGTGCTGTTTATTTTGTATTTGATGTAGTATTTAATGACGAAATTGACAATTAATGATTATTGTGCTATTTGTTTGTAATAAACATACAAACATAAGCACGTTTTGCACATAAAAAGCGTTATGGCGGGAGACACTCAGATCACCTTGCTGTCAATTCAGTATTTCCAAAAACAGTTTTCTTTAAATAGTGCTAAGTGGTTTCATAAATGATTTAATAACTTTGTTAATTGCAAATTATTGTTTAGTGACACTGGTGATTATGCCACCTAAGAAACGCCCTTTCTATGGAAAGTATTCTGCCGCTAAAAGAATGCAAGCACAAAGAGCAGCTGAAACAGAAGAAGAACGCAATCAAAGACTTCAAGCACAAGCTGCAAGACAGGCTGCTCAAATACAGGAAGAGACTTTGGAACAACGTAAAGTTGGACTTCGAGCTCAAGCTGAAAGGCAGGCTACTCAGAGACAGCAAGAAACTGTTGAACAGCACAAAGCAAGAGTTCAGTCAGAATCATCAAGGCAAGCTCGATATAGACAACAAGAAACTTCTGAACAACGTCAAACCAGACTTCAAGCACAAAAATTAAGACAAGTAACTTACAGAGGGTAAGAAACAGAGGAGCAACATGATGTACGACTTCTGGCTCAAAGAACAAGACAA
>NW_013937266.1:0-791 GCF_000517525.1 Limulus polyphemus
GATGGTATTCTTCTCCAGAGATGGGAAACTGCAAATGGGAAAGTGACGACCTGGCAAACTGTTATACCAAGGAAGTTACGGGAAGTTGTGTTGCGTCAATCCCATGATACTGTAACAGGAGGACATCTCGGAGTTAAGAAAACATTGAGTCACCTACGACACAAATTTTACTGGATTGGTATGAGACAAGGTGTGGAAGAATGGTGCAGAACATGCAGTACATGTTGTGCTAAAAGGGGACCCAAGCATAAGGGACGTGCTCCAATGAAGTTATATCAAGTTGGTGCACCAATAGAAAGAGTAGCCGTCGACATTGCTGGTCCTCTGCCCCAAACTCGTGCTGGAAATAAGAACATTTGTGTGGTGATGGATTATTTCACCAAGTGGCCTGAGGCATATGCAATACCAAATCAACAAGCTACAACTGTAGCTTCGGCTATTAGTGACTTCTTTTTCAGATTTGGTATGCCATATGAACTGCATTCAGATCAAGGCCGTAACTTTGAATCAGCTGTGTTCCAAGAATGCTGCAAGTTGTTTGGCATCCGAAAGACCAGGACAACGCCACTTCACCCACAGTCTGATAGGATGGTAGAAAAGTACAACTGGACACTAGGACAGGAACTGGCAAAGTTTTGTAATAGCCGACAAGATGACTGGGATGTCTTACTCCCTCCACTATTGATGGCCTATAGGACAGCAGAGCATGAAACCACTGGATACACTCCAGCAAAGTTGATGTTTGGTCGGGAACTTCGGTTGCCAGTGGATCTGTTAACAGGACAGGACGC
>NW_013937267.1:0-1122 GCF_000517525.1 Limulus polyphemus
CCATGAACCTTCTCCATCTCTTGTCGCTTTGTTGGAGCTATTCACCTTGGAAGAATTTTTATTGGACGGTGATTTCCTGTGTTTATTCTGTGCTCCACAAGGTCTGTGCAGCCGAGTTCATGATCTCCTTTCAAAAAGACGTCTGCATAATTCGCCAACAGTTCTCTAACCTGAAGAGCCTGTGATGATGACAAATGGACTATGCTCTTCTTATAAAGATCAGTTAAATGTTCTGGAAGTGTATGTCCTTTCTTTATAGTTGTATTTCTTGCTTTAACATTGACTAGCTCTACCTCCTGGCACACACCCAGCAATGTCCCTTCCTTAAGTGTCTGCTCACATTTAGAGATGTTGGCTACTGTTATAGGTACTACTTGATGACCTGCCACAAGTGACCTTCCAATCTTCAAATCCGCTGGCTTGGATGGGTCTTCCACAGCATCCACAAGCATTGTGCTTCCTTGGGGATGTTCTTTTATCCTACCCCAAATTATCTTCTCTGACATAGGGGGTATTGTAGTTGGCATAACTGCAGTGACATGCAAATCAACAGATGTAGCAACACTTACTGGAATTTGGCCTTTGTTGTTTCCAATCGTTATTTTATCGAAGTTAACTACACACTTCCTCGGGAGTAAATAGTCCAATCCTAATATGCATTGGTCTTCAATGTCAGCCAAGTATACTTTCTGTCTGTTCTTCATGTCCATGAGCTCAATATAACCCACACTGGTCCCTAAAACCTTGCATAATATCCTGTCACACCACAGAGCTTCTGTACAGCTTCTGGTACTCCTTTGTGATCCAGCACCTTGATACTCACAAGGGTTTGTTGAGATGCAGAATCTATGATAAAGTTGTACTTTTGGCCATCCACCTTTCCTGTCACGTAGACACTATGTGTGCTTGCCATTTTACACTTAGCTACTGGGACTTTTACGATGGGGTTTGGTGGGCATCCCTCAACACCAACCACCGAAAGCTTACTTATTGGTAGTATTCTTCTTTCACTGGCTCCTCATATGTCCTTGCTCTCCACAGTTCCAACAACCTTTCTGGGTAGCAGCCTTTCCTGCTGTGGCATCTCCCCTGTGTTGAAGTTGTCAGCATTGAGCTCTCCTG
>NW_013937268.1:0-743 GCF_000517525.1 Limulus polyphemus
CCCCTTCAGCACGGACTCTCGTTCTGAACCTGGCCCTGTAGACTTCTGACTGGTTTTGGGTTCCATACCTGAGTTCTAGAGCCGACACCAGTGTTCTATAGTTGTGTCTGTCGTCTGCTGACAACTGTCCAAGTATTTCCAGTGGTTGTCCCTTAAAGCTCGTTGCCAGATATACAGCTTTCTGCTCCTCTGTCCATCCATTCATCTCTGCCAGTAGTTCAAATTGTGCTCTATATGCTTCCCATGGTGCTTTCCCATCGTATTCCTGTGGCTTCCTTCGCACTGGATCACTCCTATTACTCACATTCATATCTGGAATGTGACTTCTAACGGGACTGAATATGTCTACATTAGGGTTTAGCTGCGGGCTCTGTAAGGGGCTTGCCATTGTCTGGGGCTGATTAAGTCGATGGTCAATGTATCCTCCTTGTGTAAAAGACAATAGATCGTCCTTTAACGTATCTAATTCGCTTTTAAATTTACTAATGTTTTCCATTTGTACTTCTTGTTTCCTTTCTTGTCCCAGTTGCCACTGCTGTTGTCTCTCTTCTTGTTTCTTTTCTCGTTCTTCTTGTTTATTTTCTTTCTCCTCTAACAACTGCTGTAATTTCTCTTCTTGTTTCTATTCTCGTTCTCTTGTTTCTTTTCTTTTTTTTCCAACAACTGCTGTAATCTTTCTTGTTTATTTTGCTGTTCGAGCTGCCATTGTTGTAGGTTTTCTTGCCACTGCTGTAATCTTTCTT
>NW_013937269.1:0-810 GCF_000517525.1 Limulus polyphemus
GCAACACTGCCCCCTCCTTAGTATTGTTCGTCCCTAACAATAGTCACTTACATTAAACTAATAACAATTAACAATAACTTAATCAAATGTACAGAATTACAAACACAAAATTACAATTCAACAAAGTCTCTTAATTTTACGGGACGTATCTTCTTCCGTACAGGTCTCCGTCTCGTCGGCTTCTGCTTCATATTGGGTTCATCTGCTTCATCAGGGAATGTTCTATCGTCGATAACAGTCACATCAGTGGTAGCAACTTCATCAAGAGCTTCACCGTTTCCCTTCTCAAAACTGAGTAGAGTTTCTTCTTCGATGGTGGCTTCTTCAGGTGGCACGTCTTCAGCAGCGTCATTTGTTCTGTTGTTCACTTCATCCCAACTGAAATGTCCTGGACCGTAATAACGCCAAAGCCTGTTGGCATGCACCACTTTTGGCTTGCCTCGCCGACCACATTTGATTCGGAAAGTCACATCTGAGAGACGATCCACTATGTCATATGGGCATTCCTATGGAGAAGACAACTTAGGAGACTTCCCTTTGGTCGTCCTGGGATTATACAACCACACCTTGTCTCCTGGTTCAAGGCTGACTTCAGTAGATCTCTTATCATAAGTTAACTTCATCGAATCAGCAGACGTTTTCAAGTTTGAACGCACTTGATGGTGAATATCATCCATCCTTTCTGATAACACTTTTACAAACTCTGACTCATTCTCAGGCAACTCTTCATAAGGTGGGCGACCTGTTAACAGATCCACTGGCAACCGAAGTTCCCGACCAAACATCAACTTTGCTGGAGTGTATCCAGTG
>NW_013937270.1:0-1957 GCF_000517525.1 Limulus polyphemus
TTGTTGTAGGTGACTCAATGTCTTCTTAATTCCGAGATGTCCTCCTGTTAAAGTATCATGGGATTGACGCAGCAGAACTTCCCGTAACTTTCTCGGTATAACCGTTTGCCAGGTCGTCACTTTCCCATCTGCAGTTTCCCATCTCTGGAGAAGAATACCATCTTCAAGCTTCAACTGGTCCCATTGTGCTCAATAGTTCTTTGTCACAGGGCTTAGACTAGACACCTTCTCCTAAGCGGGACACAAAACACTTGCTTTTAGAAAATCAATTATTGGCTTCAAATCTTATCTTTCTCCTGTTCTGCTTTGACATCTATATTTGGTTCCACTTCATCATCATCAACTCTTTCAGTCGGCTTGACTTTAGCTTGATGGCACCTGGTTAGTTCAACCTCTCTTTTGCAGCAATGTCTGCAGTCACTTTTGCAGGGTCTTCGACTCAGTCCATCGGCATTACCATGAGATTTTCCATCTCTGTATTCAATATCATAATTATACTGGTCTATCTTTCCAATCCAACGTGCCAGTTGTCCCTCTGGGTTCTTTAATGATCTTAACCAGCGTAATGCAGCATGGTCTGTCCTGATGGTAAACCTTGCACCATAAAGGTAAGAATGAAAATATGTCAGACTCTTTACTATAGCAAGGAGTTCCCTCCCTGTTACACAGTAGTTCCTCTCTGGTCTACTCAAAACCCTACTGAAGTAGGCCACCACATGTTCGTTTTCACCCACTTTCTGAGACAACACTCCTACAATTCCAAATTGTGATGCTAGTAATGTTTTTCCTTCAACGTCTTGAAAGAATGCTGGCAAGAAACTGTCCATTCAAACTTTTGGCCTTTTTTAGTCAAATCATGTAGTGGAGCAGCTATAGTTGCAAAGTCCTTCACAAATTTGCGGTAGTAAGTACAGAGTCCCAAGAAACTTCTTAGCTCTCCCACATTGTCTGGTGTTGGCCAGTCATGCACTGCTTTCACCTTATCAGGATCAGTTTGTACACCATTCTCACTAACAATGTGGCCTAAGTAAAGCACCTCTTTCTGGAACAAATGACATTTCTTGGGATGGAGTTTGAGGTTTACTGCTTTCATACGCTTGAATACTTCCTCCAGCCGGGACATTTCATCGTCAAAAGTTGATGCAAATACAATGACATCGTCCAGGTACACTAGGACTATCCTACATTGTAGGCCTTCAAATACTCGCTCCATCAGCCTCTCAAATGTTGCTGGATCATTACTGAGCCCGAATGGCATCACTCGGTATTGCAGAGACCTTGGCCATGACTAAATGCTGTCTTGGGTCTATCTGCTTCAGACATTTTTACTTGATGGAAAACTGACTTTAAGTCCAGAGTTGAAAACCACCTGGATCCACTTAGGGCATCAAGAGTATCATCAATTCTGGGCAGTGGGTATGAGTCTTTTTCGGTTATGCTGTTAAGAGCCCTGAAGTCCACACAGCAACGTTGGGTTCCATCCTTCTTCTTGACTAATACAACAGGAGCTGACCAGGGACTATCTGATTTTTCAACTATCCCTTCCTTAATTAGACCATCCATGACCTTCTGTATCTCTTGTCGCTTTGCTGGAGCTATTCTCTTTGAAGGGATCTTTATTGGATGGTGATTGCCTCTGTTTATTCTGTGCTCTACCAGGTTTGTGCAACTTAGGTCATGATCTCCTTTCGAAAAGACGTCAACATAATTTGCCAAAAGTTCTTTTACTTGAAGAGCCTGTGATGACGAAAAATGGACTACACTTTTCTTATAGAGGGCAGTCAAATATTCTGGAAGTGTATGTCCTTTCTTTTCAGTTGTATTCCTTGCTTTTACGTTGACTGGCTCTACCTCCTGGCACACACCCAACAATGCCCCTTCCTTAAGTGTCTGCTCACATTTAGAGAAATTGGCCACTGTTATAGGTACTACTCGATGACCCACTACAAGTGACCTT
>NW_013937271.1:0-1521 GCF_000517525.1 Limulus polyphemus
ACTTTGTCCTAACTGAATTATCCTGGACCATGATAACGCCAAAGCCTGTTGGCATGCACCACCTTTGGCTTACCTCGCCGACCACATTTTATCCGGAAAGTCACGTCTGAGAGACAATCCACTATGTCATATGGGCCTTCCCATGGAGAAGACAACTTAGGAGACTTCCCTTTGGTCTTCCTGGGATTATACAACCATACCTTGTCTCCTGGTACAAAGCTGACCTCTGTAGATCTCTTAGCATAAGATAACTTCATCGAATCAGCAGAAGTTTTCAAGTTTGAACGCACTTGATGGTGAATATCATCCATCGTTTCGGATAACACTTTCACAAACTCTGACACATTCTCAGGCAACTCTTCATAAGGTGGGCGTCCTGTTAAGAGATCCACTGGTAACCGAAGTTCCCGACCAAACATCAACTTTGCTGGAGTGTATCCAGTGGCTTCATGCTCTGCTGTCTTTTAGGCCACCAACAGTGGAGGGAGTAAGACATCCCAGTCATCTTGGCGGCTATTACAAAACTTTGCCAATTCCTATCCCAGTGTCCAGTTGTACTTTTCTCCCATCCCATCAGACTGTGGGTGAAGTGACGTTGTTCTGGTTTTTCGAATGCCAAACAACTTGCAGGCATTCTTGGAACACAGCTGATTCGAAGTTACGGCCTTGATTTGAATGCAGTTCATATGGCATACCAAATCTGAAGAAGAAATCACTAATAGCCGAAGCTACAGTTGTATCTTCCTGATTTGGTATTGCATATGCCTCAAGCCACTTGGTGAAATAATCCATCACCACACAAATGTACTTGTTTCCAGCACGAGTTTGGGGCAGAGGACCAGCAATGTCGACGGCTACTCTTTCTATTGGTGCATCAAATTGATATAACTTCATTGGAGCACGTCACTTATGCTTGGGTCCCCTTTTAGCACAACATGCACTGCATGTCCTGCACCATTCTTCCACATCTTGCCTCATACCTATCCAGTAAAGTCTCTGTCGTGGGTGACTCAATGTCTTCTTAACTCCGAGGTGTCCTCCTGTTACAATATCATGGGATTGACGCAGCACAACTTCCCGTATTTTTCTCGGTATACCTGTTTGCCAGGTCGTCACTTTCCCATCTGCAGTTTCCCATCTCCGGAGAAGAATACCATCTTCAAGCTTCAACTAGTCCCATTGTGCCCAATATTTCTTTGTCACAGGGCATAAGCTACACACCTTCTCCCAAGCAGTGCACAAAACACGTGCTTGTAGAAAATAAATTATTGGGTTCAAATCTTGGTCTTTCTCCTACTCTGCTTTAATATCTATACCTGGTTCCGTTTCACCGTCATCAACTCTTTTAGTCACTTTGACTTCAGCTTGATGGCACCTGCTTAGTTCAACCTCTCTTTTAACAATTACCGGAAATTGGTGTTTATTGTTCCCAAACGTCATTTTATCGAAGTTAACTAAACACTTCCTCAGTAGTAAGTAGTCCATTCCTAGTATGCATTGGTCTTCAATGTCAGCCAAGTA
>NW_013937272.1:0-1163 GCF_000517525.1 Limulus polyphemus
GCAGGATCTTCGGCTCAGTCCATCGGCATATTCATGTGATTTTCCTTCTCTATATTCAATATTATAATTATACTGGTCTGTTTTTCCGATCTAACGTGCTAGTTGTCCCTCTGGGTTCTTTAATGATCTTAACCAGCGTAACGCAGCATGGTCTGTCCTGATGGTAAACCTTGCCCCATAGAGGTAAGGATGGAAATATGTCAGACGCTTTACTATAGCAAGGAGTTCCCTCCATGTTACACAGTAGTTCCTCTCTGGTCAACTCAACACCCTACTGAAGTAGGCCACCACATGTTCGTTTTCGCCCACTTTCTGAGACAAACTCCTCCAATTCCGACATTACTAGCATCACAATCCAAAATGTACGGCAGTGAGGGATCTGGAAGCTTTAAAAGCGGAGCAGAGGCCAATTTTTCTTTCAACGTCTTGAAAGAATTGTGGCAAGAAACTGTCCATTCAAACTTTTGGCCTTTTTTAGTCAAATCATGTAGTGGAGCAGCTATAATTGCAAAGTCCTTCACAAACTTCCGGTAATAAGTACAGAGTCCCAAGAAACTTCTTAGCTCTCCCACATTGTCTGGTGTTGGCCAGTTATGCACTGCTTTCACCTTATCAGGATCAGTTTGTACACCATTCTCACTAACAATGTGGCCTAAGTAAAGCACTTTTTTCTGGAACAAATGACATTTCTAGGGATGGAGTTTGAGGTTTGCTGCTTTCAAACACTTGAATACTTCCTCCAGCCGAGACATTTCCTCATCAAAAGTTGTTGCAAATACAATGACATCGTCCAAGTACACTAGAGCTATCCTCCATTGTAGGCCTTCCAATACTCGTTCCATCAGCCTCTCAAATGTTGCTGGAGCATTACTGAACCCGAATGGCATTACTCTGTATTGCCAGAGACCTTGGCCATAACTAAATGCTGTCTTGGGTCTATCTGCTTCAGCCATTTGTACTTGATGGAAACCTGACTTTAAATCTAGAGTTGAAAACCACCTGGCTCCATTTAGGGCATCAAGAGTATCATCAATTCTTGGCAGTGGGTATGAGTCTTTTTTGGTTATGCTGTTAAGAGCCCTGAAGTCCACACAGCAATGTTGGGTCCCATCCTTCTTCTGTACTAATACAACGGGAGCTGACCAGGGACTATCTGATTTCTC
>NW_013937273.1:0-898 GCF_000517525.1 Limulus polyphemus
GGCTTCATGCTCTGATTTAATATCTATACCTGGTTCCATTTCACCATCACCAACTCCTTCAGTCACTTTGACTTGAGCTTGATGACACCTAATTAGTTCAACCTCTTTTAACAGTTACCGGAATTTGGCCTTTGTTGTTCCCAAACGTCATTTTATCAAAATTAATTACAAACTTCCTCGGTAGTAAGTAGTCCAATCCTAATATGCATTCGTCTTCAATGTCAGCCAAGTATACTTTGTGTCTGTCTTTTATGCCCATGAGCTCAATAGTTACCCACACTGGTCCCCACAACCTTGCAGAATGTTCTGTCACACTAAAAAGCTTCTGTATGGCTTCTCGTACTCCTTCGTGATCTAACACCTTGATGCTCACAAGGGTTTGCTGAGACGCAGAATCTATGACAAAGTTGCACCTTTGGCCATCCAGCTTTCCTGTTACATAAACACTGTGTGTGCTTGGCATTTTACACCTAGTTGTTGGGAATTTCATGATGGGGGTTGGTGAGTGTCCCTCAACACCAACCACTACTGGTCTTCTTGAGTCTGACTTGTTGGTAATATTCTTCTTACACTGGCTCCTCATATGTCCTTGCTTTCCACAGTTCCAACAACCTTTCTGGATAGCAGCCTTTCCTGCTGTGGCATCTCCCCTGTGTTGGAGTTGCCTGCATTGAGCTCTCTTGTGACCAGGTTTATTACAGTGCCAGCAAAGTCCCTCAAACTTCTCTGAAAGCTGACCTTTTCTGGCCTTGAATCCTGATGACTGTATCAACCTTGGTATATCTGTAGTGGACTTAATGTAGGATTCAAATTCAAGAGCTCTGGCCATTGCATCCTGCATAGTAGAGGGGTGTGCTTGCTTCACTTGTATCTTCAGTTGTGGACTGTTCAAGGCGTC
>NW_013937274.1:0-941 GCF_000517525.1 Limulus polyphemus
ATAAAAATGAATAAGTTTCTTAAAAAGAAGCGTGACATTGATGAATGTAATCCTGAAAGTGAGCAAACCTCAAATGTGGAAAGTTGTTCTTGTAAGAAAGCAAAACCTCGACCGACTCGTAAATACGATGAGAGTTATTTAAGCTTTGGCTTTTCTTGGACCGGAAATGTTGATAATCCGCAGCCAGTATGTTTAGTTTGTGGCATAAAAATGTCAAATGAATCAATGTTCCCTAGTAAATTTGGTAAACATTTTAAAAGTAAACACTCTCATTTACAAGACAAACCCACAAGTTATTTTAAGAGAATGTCCGAACAGCAAGGAAAAGCAACTGATTCTTTTAAAAGTTTAATGACTGTTTCTGATAAAGCTCAAATTGCTTCTTATCAAGTCTCAGAACTGATCGCACAAAATATGAAAGCTCATACTTTGGGTGAGTCACTTATTTTGCCTGCTTGCCAAAAGATTGTTAGTACGATGTTAGGAAATGAAGCAGCTATGAAAATAAGCAAGATACCTCTGTCCAATGATACTGTTAACAGGCGTATTTTGGAAATGTCTTCTGATATTGAGAAAAATGTATGTGGTAATAAACTCCAGTGTTCTGATTTTGCACTGCAAGTTGACGAGTCAAGCGACATTACCAACAAGGCACAACTCATAGCATTCATTCGTTTCATTAACGAAAATCAAATAACAAATCAGTTTCTTTTTTGCAAAGAATTAAGTCTGACTACAAAAGGTGAGGACGTTTTTAACATTCTGAATAACTACCTTGATAAATGGCAGTTATTGTGGAAATCGTGTGTAGGCATTTGCACAGATGGAGCTCCTTCTATGATAGGCTGCAACAAGGGTCTTGTATCTTTTATAAAGGAACAAAACGAGAATGTTATTGTAACTCATTGCTTCCTTCATAGAGAGGCCTTGATGTCAAGAAC
>NW_013937275.1:0-2070 GCF_000517525.1 Limulus polyphemus
ACGCAACAACAACTTAGGAGACTTCCCTTTGGTCTTCCTGGGACTATACAACCACAGCTTGTCTCCTGGTACAAAGCCGACTTCAGTATATCTCTTATCTTAACATAGCTTCATGGAATCAGCAGACGTTTTCAAGTTTGAACACACGTGATGGTGAATATTATCCATCCTTTCAGATAACACTTTCACGTACTATGACACATTTTCAGGCAACTCTTCATAAGGTGGGTGTCCTGTTATTAGATCCACTGGCAACCGAAGATCCCCACCAAACATCAACTTTACCGGAGTGTATCTAGTGACTTCATGCTCTGCTGTTCTATAGGCCATCAACAGTGGAGGGAGTAAGACATCCCAATCATATTGACGGCTATTACAAAACTTTGCCAATTTCTGTCCAAGTGTCCAATTCTACATTTCTACCATCCCATCAGACTGTCGGTGAAGTGGCGTTGTCCTGGTCTTTCGTATGCCAAATAACTTGCAGCATTCATGGAACACAACTAATTCAAAGTTTCGGCCTTGATCTGAATGCAGTTCGTATGGCATACCAAATCTGAAGAAGAAATCACTAATAGCTGAAACTACAGTTGTAGCTTCCTGATTTGGTATTGCATATGCCTCAGGCCACTTGGGGAAATAATCCACCACCACACAAATGTACTTGTTTCCAGCACGAGTTTGGGGCAGAGGACAAGCAATGTCGACGGCTACTCTTTCCATTGGTGCACCAACTTGATATAACTTCAATGGAGCACGTCCCTTATGTTTGGGTCCCCTTTTAGCACAACATGTACTGCATGTCTTGCACCATTCTTTCACATCTTGCCTCATACCTATCCAGTAAAATCTCTGTCGTAGGTGACTCAATGTATTCTTAACTCCAAGATGTTCTCCTATTAAACTATCATGAGATTGATGCAGTACAACTTCCCGTAACTTTCATGGTATAACTGTTTGCCAGGTCGTCACTTTTCCATTTGCAGTTTCCCATCTCATGAGAAGAATACCATCTTCAAGCTTCAGCTGGTCCCATTGTGCCCAATAGTTCTTTGTCACAGGGCTTAAGCTAGACACCTTCTCCCAAGCAGGGTGCAAAACACTTGCTTTTAGAAAATCAATTATTGGCTTCAAATCTTGATCTTTCTCCCATTCTGCTTTAATATCTATATTTGGGTTCCACTTCACCATCATCAACTTCTTTAGTCACATTGACTTCAGCTTGATGGCACCTGGCTAGTTCAACCTCTCTTTTGCAACAATGTCTGCAGTTATTTTTGCATGGTCTTCGGCTCAGTCCATCGGCATTTCCGTGAGATTTTCCTTCTCTATCTTCAATATCATAATTATACTGGTCTATATTTCCAATCCAACGTCCAAGTTGTCCTTCTGGGTTCTTTAATTATCTTAACCAGCGTAATGCAGTATGGTCTGTCATGATGGTAAACCTAGCCCTATAGAGGTAAGGATTGAAATATGTCAAACTCTTTACTATAGCAAGGAGTTCCCTCCGTGTTACACAGTAGTTCCTCTCTGGTCTACTCAAAACCCTACTGAAGTAGGCCACCACATGTTCGTTTTCACCCACTTTCCGAGACAACACTCCTCCAATTCCGACATTACTAGCATCACAATCCAGTATGTATGACAGTGAGGGATCTGGAAGCTTTAAAAGTGGAGCTGAGGCCAATTTTTCTTTCAATGTCTTGAAAGCATGCTGGCAAAAAACTGTGCATTCAAACTTCTGGTCTTTTTTGGTCAAATCATGTAGTTGAGCAGCTATAGTTGTAAAGTAATCACAAACTTCCGGTAATAGGTACGGAGTCCCAAGAAACTTCTTAACTTTACCACATTGTCTGGTGTTGGCCAATCATGCACTGCTTTCACCTTTTCAGGATCAGTTTGCACACCATGCTCACACAATGTGACCTAAGTAAAGCACCTCTTTCTGGAACAAATGACATTTCTTGGGATGGAGTTTGAGGTTTGCTGCTATCAAACACTTGAATACTTACTCTAGCCGGGACATTTCCTCATCAAAAGTTGTTGCAAATACAATGACATCATCCA
>NW_013937276.1:0-1332 GCF_000517525.1 Limulus polyphemus
CCAGAGCCCGCAGCTAAACCTAATGCAGACATCTTCAGTCCTGTTAGAAATCACATCCCAGATATGAATGTCAGTAATAGGAGTGATTCAGTAAGAAGGAAGCCACAGGAATACGATGGGAAAGCACCGTGGGAAGCATATAGAGCACAATTTGAGCTACTGGCAGAGATGAATTGATGGACAGAGGAGCAGAAAGCAGTATATCTGGCAACGAGCTTGAAAGGACAACCACTGGAAATACTTGGACAGTTGTCAGCAGTCGACAGACACAACTATAGAGCACTGGTAGCGGCTCTAGAACTCAGGTACGGAACCCAAAATCAGTCAGAAGTCTACAGGGCTAGGTTCTGGACGAGAGTTCCGTGCTAAAGGGGAGAGCCTGCAAGAGCTGGCACAGGACTTGGAAAGCATGGCACACAAGGCCTACCCAACTGCACCACCCGATCTCCTCAAGTTGTTGCTGAGGGATCAGTTCGTAGATGCCTTGGACAGTCCACAACTTAAGATACAAGTGAAGCAAGCACACCCCTCTACCATGCAGGATGCAATGGCCAGGGCTCTCGAGATTGAATCCTACATTAAGCCCAGCACAGAGGTACCAAGGTTGGTACAGTCATCTGGATTCAAGGCCAGAAAAGGCCAGCTTTCAGAGAAGTTTGAGGGACTTTGCTGGCACTGTAACAAACCTGGGCACAAGAGAGCTCAATGCTGGCAACTTCAACACAGGGGAGATGCCACAGCAGGAAAGGCTGGTATCCAGAAAGGTTGTTGGAACTGTGAAAAGCACGGAGATTTGAGGAGCCAGTGCAGGACGAATATTACCAACAAGTCAGCCTCAAGGAGACCAGTAGTGGTTGGTGTTGAGCGACGCCCACCAACCCCCATCATTGAAAGTCCCAACAGCTAGGTGTAAAATGCCAAACACACACAGTGTCTATGTGACAGGAAAGCTGGATGGCCAAAGGTGCAACTTTGTCGTAGACTCTGCGTCTCAGCAAACCCTTGTGAGCATCAAGGTGTTAGATCATGAAGGAGTACGAGAAGCCAAACAGAAGCTTTATGGTGTGGCAGGACATTCTACAAGATTGTGGGGACTAGTGTGGGTAACTATTGAGCTCATGGGCATAAGGGACAGACAGAAAGTATACTTGGCTGACATTGAAGACCAATGCATATTAGGATTGGACTATCTACTACCAAGGAAGTTTGTAATTGATTTTGATAAAATGACATTTGAGAACAACAAAGGCCAAGTTCTGGTAACTGTTAAAAGAGAGGTTGAACTAATTAGGTGCCATCAAGCTGACTAAAGAGTTGATGATGGTGAAGTGG
>NW_013937277.1:0-1661 GCF_000517525.1 Limulus polyphemus
TTCAATGAATTGCATGTTCAATGGCAATTTCAAAAGTGGAATGAGCAGTTCTTCCACCTGGTAGCAATGTCGCAGCTATTCCGGACGACGCAAGAGCTAAGGCTATGTCATTTTGGGATCGAATTGCTGCCAGAATCAATCTAATTAGGAACGTTTTACCAGTTCCTCCTGGCACATCTAAGAAGAAGATTTCTCCAACCCCGTTATTGACAGTTTGCTATATTTGATCGTAAATGCCTTTTTGCTCAAACGTTAGCTTAGGAATATTTGATTGCACATACGACAAAAGATCACCCGTGTTGTAATTTTCTTCACGACGCAATTCTACATCGAACGAAGCAACAGCAGATCGATTCGGTGATGGCATTCCCAATTGATTGAGAACCTTGTTCGCGATTTCTAAGCACAAATCTTCAATCATTATCAATGCTTTGTTGTAGATTTTTGCTGTGAAATCCATGTTCATATTTGAATTTTCCTTGCGTATTCGACGGAAAATATCTTCAGCCGTGTGCGATTTATATTTCTCCCATAACTCTGTTGGAGATGAAGGAGAGCAGGCAGTCAATATGATTGCAAACAATGCACGAATTTCATTTGGATGTGATGTGTTGCACGCATCATTAATGCATACATCCCAGTGTCAGTTGTTCTCTAATAAATTCAGAGCTTGACATGCACTGCGGAAAGTGGCATGTGTAACGCCGTTGACAATTCTCAATTGCTGGAAAGACGTTGGACCGGGCACATTTACCAACAGCATGCGAAGAAAGAAGCATTCATCTTGATTGGGATGCATGGTGTACAGTCTGCCTATCATAGTTTCTTTAAATATGCCAGGTTGTCCGTCGACTCGCTCTCCTCGTTTGTCTCGTTCAAATGATTTTCTACTCACATTCCATGTGTAATACGTAGGCACTTCCGAATACAGCAGTGTTTTCCCAAACGCGTCATTTTGACATAACGTGAAGAAAACAGTTAACGTTGTAGCCGGTGGATTCAGGGCTATTTGTTGCACATTTGCAGCTGTGAAATAAACACGTTGTCCATTTTCTAGATGTACTGCTAAGTGAACAACAGCTGGACTTCGTTCATGTATGGGAAATGAAAGAATTTGCTATACAGCTTCATTGCTGCTTATGTATCTTCCAGCCTGATACTGTGCGATTTCATCGATATGTATGACCGCATTCCTATCTCTTCTTTCTGGTTGCACGCCAAAAACTGCCATGTTGCTGCCTTTATTCACGTACTTACAAATATATTTGATTGATTTAACGGAGTTACGGTATTCCACGTTTATGTGTGCTTTGTATGTTTTTGATAGCAAAGACGAATATGGAACAACCCACCGGTTATCTACTTCGATGTCACCATTTCGCATTTGTCTGGTTGCTAATCTACCACCATCTTCTGCTGATCTTCTTCTGTATAAAGGATATCCATCATTTCCTGTAACTGTGTTGGATACTAATGCTCGAGAATATCGCTTAGAACTTTTTCCGTCTTTATAAAGATATCCATCGTTTCCTGTAACTGTGTTGGATACTAATGCTCGAGGATATCGTTTAGAGCATTTTCCGTCTATCATGCATGATGAATTTGGATTCAGTGTACCGCAAGGTCCATGTATCATATTTTTCGTTACAACTTCATGCAAA
>NW_013937278.1:0-1708 GCF_000517525.1 Limulus polyphemus
AACTGCACCACCCGATCTCCTCAAGTTGTTGCTGAGGGATCAGTTCGTAGATGCCTTGGACAGTCCACAACTTAAGATACAAGTGAAGCAAGCACACCCCTCTACCATGCAGGATGCAATGGCCAGAGCTCTTGAATTTGAATCTTACGTTACGTCCAGCACAAAGGTACCAAGGTTGGTACAGTCATCTGGATTCAAGGCCAGAAAAGGTCTGCTTTCAGAGAGGTTTGAGGGACTTTACTGGCACTGTAATAAACCTGGGCACAAGAGAGCTCAATGCTGGAAACTTCAACACAGGGGAGGTGCCACAGCAGGAAAGGCTGCTATCCAGAAAAGTTGTTGGAACTATGGAAAGCACGGACATTTGAGGAACCAGTGTAGGAAGAATATTACCAACAAGTCGACCTCAAGGAGACCAGTAGTGGTTGGTGTTGAGCGACGCCCAACAACCCCCATCTTGAAAGTCCCAACAGTTAGGTGTAAAATGCCAAGCACACACAGTGTCTATGTGACAGGAAAGCTGGATGGCCAAAGGTGCAACTTTGTCATAAACTCTGCGTCTCAGCAAACCCTTGTGAGCATCAAGGTGTTAAATCACAAAGGCGTACCAGAAGCCATACAGAAGCTTTATGGTGTGACAAGACATTCTACAAGATTGTGGGGACCAGTGTGGGTAACTATTGAGCTCGTGGGCACAAAGGAGAGACAGAAAGTATACTTGGCTGACATTGAAGATGAATGCATCTTAGGATTGCACTATCTATTACCAAGGAAGTTTGTAATTGATTTTGATAAAATGACATTTGGGAATAACAAAGGCCAAGTTCCGGTAGCTGTTAAAATAGAGGTTGAACTAATTAGGTGCCATCAAGGTGAAGTCAAAGTGACTGAAGAGGTTGATGATGATGAAGTGGAACCAAATATAGATATCAAGGCAGAACAGGAGAAAGACCAAGATTTGAAGCCTATAATTGATTTTCTAAAAACAAGTGTTTTGCGCCCTGCTTGGGAGAAGGTGTCTAGTCTAAGCCCTGTGACAAAGCACTATTGGGCACAATGGGACCAATTAAAGCTTGCAGATGGTATTCTTGTACAGAGATGGCAAACTACCAATGGGAAAGTGACGACTTGGCAAACGGTTATACCGAGGAAGTTACAGGAAGTTGTGCTGCGTCAATCCCATGATAATTTAACAGGAGGACATCTCGGAATCAAGAAGACATTGAGTCACATACGACAAAGATACTACTGGATAGGTATGAGGCGAGATGTGGAAGAATGGTGCCGAACATGCAGTACATGTAGTGCTAAAAGAGGACCCAAGCATACGGGACACTCACCTTATGAAGAGTTGCCTGAGAGTGTGTCAGAGTTTGTGGAAGTGTTATCGGAAAGGATGGATGATATTCACCATCAAGTGCGTTCAAACTTGAAAACGTCTGCTGATTTGATGAAGTTAACTTATGATAAGAGATCTACTGAAGTCAGCTTTGTACCAAGAGACAAAGTATGGTTGTATAATGCCAGGAAGACCAAAGGGAAGTCTCCTAAGTTGTCTTCTCCATGGGAAGGCCCATATGACATAGTGGATCGTCTCTCAGACGTGAATTTCCGGTAAAATGTGGTCGGTGAGGTAAGCCAAAATTGGTGCATGCCAACAGGCTTTGGCGTTATCATGGTCTAGGACATTTCAGTTGGGACGAAGTGG
>NW_013937279.1:0-1365 GCF_000517525.1 Limulus polyphemus
CTCAAGTTGTTGCTGAGAGATCAGTTTGTAGACGCCTTGGACAGTCCACAACTGAAAATACAAGTGAAGCAAGCACACCCCTCTACTATGCAGGATGCAATGGCCAGAATTCGAATTATACATTAAGTCCAGCACAGAAGTACCAAGGTTGGTACAGTCATTTCGATTCAAGGCCAGAAAAGGTCAGCTTTCACAGAAGTTTGAGAAACTTTGCTGGCACTGTAACAAACCTGGGCACAAGAAAGCTCAATGCTGGCAACTTCAACACAGGGAAGATGCAGGAAAGACTGCTACCCAGAAAGGCTGTTGGAACTGTGGAGAGCAAGGACATATGAGGAGCCAGTGTAAGAAGAATACCACCAATAAGTCAGCTTCGGGAAACCAGTAGTGGTTGGTGCTGAGGGACGTCCACCAACCCGCATCGTGAAAGTCCCAACAGCTAAGTGCAAAATGGCAAGCACACCTAGTGTCTACGTGACAGGGAAGCTGGATGGCCAAAGGTGCAAATTTGTCATAGATTCTGCATCTCAGCAAACCCTTGTGAGCATCAAGGTGTTAGATCACGAAGGAGTACCAGAAGCCATTTAGAAGCTTTGTGGTGTGACAGGACATTCTGCAAGGTTGTGGGGACCAGTGTGGGTAACTATCGAGCTCATGGGCATGAAGAACAGACAGAAAGTATACTTGGCTGACATTGAAGACCAATGCATATTAGGATTGGACTATTTACTACGGAGGAAGTGTGTAGTTAACTTCAATAAAATGACGTTTGAAAACAACAAAGGCCAAATTCCAGTAAGTGTTGCTACATCCGTTGATCTGCATGTCACAGCACTTAAGTCAACTACAATACCCCCTATGTCAGAGAAGATAATTTGGGGTAGGATAAAAGAACATCCCCAAGGAAGCCCAATGCTTGTGGAAGCAGTGGAAGACCCATCCAGGCCAGCGGATTTGAAGATTGGAAGGTCTCTTGTGGCAGGTCATCAAGTAGTATCTATAACAGTGGCCAATTTCTCTAAATGTGAACAGACACTTCAGTAAGGGGCATTGTTGGGTGTGTGCCAGGAGGTAGAGCCAGTCAATGTTAAAGCAAGAAATACAACTATAAAGAAAGGGCACACACTTCCAGAACATTTAACTGACCTCTATAAGAAGAGCATAGTTCATTAGGCATCATCACAGGCTCTTCAGGTAAAAGAACTTTTGGCAAACTATTCAGACGTCTTTTCGAAAGGAGATCATGACCTCGGCTGCACAAACCTTGTAGAGCACAGAATAAACACAGGCAATCACTGTCCAATAAAGACCCCTACGAGGAGAATAGCTCCAGCAAAGCGACAAGAGATAGAGAAGGTCATGGAT
>NW_013937280.1:0-1524 GCF_000517525.1 Limulus polyphemus
CGCTATAATTCACAATGATTCACGCACTTACTTACGGTCTTTATCTCTGCCTATCTGCAATTCAATTCCGATTAATTTGTCTCACGTTATCCGGCGCACTTATATACAGGAATAGAGGGCGCCTAGCACATACTGGATTATTCGTGATGTTCCCCGATCCTCCTAGAATATCATGACGTGTTACCAAAGTCACGTGACTACCGTTGTCGTAACACTGCCCCTTCCTTAGTATTGTTCATCCCGAACAATAGCCACTTACATTAAAACAATAAACAATTAACAATAACTTAATTAAATGTACAGAATTTACAAACACAAAATTAAAATTCAAGAAAGTCACTTAATTTTACGGGACGTATCTTCTTCCGTATTGGTCTCCGTCTCGTTGGCTTCTGCTTCATGTGGGGTTCATCTACTTCAACGGGAAATGTCCTATTATTGGTAACAGTCACATCAGTGGTAGTAACTTCATCAAAGGATTCACTGTTTCCCTTCTCAAAACTGAGTAGAGCTTCTTCTTCGACAGTGGCTTTTTCAGGTGACACGTCTTCAGCAGCGTCGTTTGTTCTGTTGTTCACTTCGTCCCAACTGAAATGTCCTGGACCATGATAACGCCAAAGCCTGTTGACATGCACCACCTTTGGCTTACCTCGCCGACCACATTTTATCCAGAAAGTCACATCTGAGAGACGATCCATTATGTCATATGGGCCTTCCCATGGAGAAGACAACTTAGGATACTTCTCTTTTGTCTTCCTGGGATTACACAACCACACCTTGTCTCCTGGTACAAAGCTGACTTCAGTAGATCTGTTATCATAAGTTAACTTCATCGAATCAGCAGATGTTTTCAAGTTTGAACACACTTCATGGTGGATATCATCCATCCTTTCCGATAACACTTTCACAAACTCTGACACATTTTCAGGCAATTCTTCATAAGGTGGGCGTCCTATTAACAGATCCACTGGCAACCGAAGTTCCCGACCCAAACATCAACTTTGCTGGAGTGTATCCAGTGGTTTCATGCTCTGCTGTCCTATAGGCCATCAACATTGCAGGGAGTAAGACATCTCAGTCATCTTGGTGGCTATTACAAAACTTTGCTAATTCCTGTCCAAGTGTCCAGTTGTACTTTTCTACCATCCCATCGGACTGTGGGTGAAGTGGCGTTGTCCTGGTCTTTCGGATGCCAAACAACTTGCAGCATTCTTGGAACACAGTCGATTCGAAGTTACGGCCTTGATCTGAATGCAGTTCGTATGGCATACCAAGTCTGAAAAAGAAATCATTAATAGCCGAAGCTACAGTTGTAGCTTCCTGATTTGGTGTTGCATATGCCTCAGACCACTTGGTGAAATAATCCATCACCACAAAATGTACTTGTTTCCAGCACGAGTTTGGGGCAAAGAACCAGCAATGTCAGTGGCTACTCTTTCCATTGGTGCTCCAACTTGATATAACTTCATTGGAGCACGTCCCTTATGCTTGGGTCCCTTTAGCTACAACATGTACTTGACGTCC
>NW_013937281.1:0-976 GCF_000517525.1 Limulus polyphemus
GTACAGGATTTACAAACACAAAATTAAAATTCAACAAAATCTCATAAATTTACGGGATGTATCTTCTTCCGTATTGGCTTCTGCTTCACGTGAGATCCATCTCCTCCATCGAGAATTGTCCTATAATCGGGAATAGTCACATCAGTGGTAGTAGCTTCATGAAGGTCTTCATTGCTTCCCTTCTCAAAACCGAGTACAGTTTCTTCTTCGCCAGTGGCCTCTCCAGGTGACACGTTTTCAGCAGCATCTTTGTTCCGTTGTTCACTTTGTCCCAACTGAAATGTCCTGGACCATGATAACGCCAAAGCCTGTTGGCATGCACCACCTTTGGCTTACCTCGCCAACCACATTTTATTCGGAAAGTCACGTCTAAGAGACGATCCACTATGTCATATGGGCCTTCCCATGGAGAAGACAACTTAGGAGACTTCCCTTTGGTCTTCCTGGGATTATACAACCACACCTTGTCTCCTGGTACAAAGCTGACTTCAATAGACTTCTTATCATAACATAGCTTCATGGAATCAGCAGACGTTTTCAAGTTTGAACGCACTTGATGGTGAATATCATCCATCCTTTCAGATAACACTTTCACGAACTCTGACACAATTTCAGGCAACTATTCGTAAGGTGGGCGTCCTGTTATCAGATCCACTAGCAACCGAAATTCCCGACAAAACATCAGCTTTGCTAGAGTATATCCAGTTGCTTCATGCTCTGCTATTCCATAGGCCATCAACAGTGGAGGGAGTAAGACATCCCAGTCATCTTGGCGGCTATTACAAAACTTTGCCAATTCCTGTCGAAGTGTCCAATTGTACTTTTCTACCATCCCATCAGACTGTGGGTGAAGTGGCTTTGTTCTGGTCTTTCGTATGCAAACAACTTGCAGCATTCACGGAACACAGCTGATTCGAACTTACGGCCTTGATCTGAATGCAGTTCGTATGGCATACCAAATCTGAAGAAGAAATAA
>NW_013937282.1:0-1368 GCF_000517525.1 Limulus polyphemus
CAACTGGAACAAGAAAGGAAACAAGAAGTACAAACGGAAAACATTAGTAAATTTAAAAACTTAATCAGCCCCAGACAACGGCAAGCCCCTTCCAGACCCCGCAGCTAAACCCTAATGCAGACATCTTCAGTCCTGTTAGAAGTCACATCCCAGATATGAATGTCAGCAATAGGGGTGATCCAGTACGAGGGAAGCCACAGGAATTCGATGGGAAGGCACTGTGGGAAGCCTGTAGAGCACAATTTGAGCTCCTGGCAGAAATGAATGAGTGGACAGAGTAGCAGAAAGCAGTATATCTGGCAACGAGCTTGAAGGGACAACCACTGGAAATACTTGGACAGTTGTCAGCAGACGACAGGCACAACTATAGAGCACTGGTAGCGGCTCTAGAACTCAGGTACGGAACCCAGAATTAGTCAGAAGTCTACAGGGCTAGGTTTAGGACAAAAGTTTGTGCTAAAGGGGAGATCCTGCAAGAGCTGGCACAGGAGTTGGAAAGTATGGCACACAAGACCTACCCAACTGCACCACCCGATCTCCTCCAGTTGTTGCTCAGAGATCAGTTTGTAGATGCCTTGGACAGTCCACAACTAAAAGTACAAGTGAAGCAAGCACACCCCTCTACTATGCAAGATGCAGTGGCCAGAGCTCTTGAATTTGAATCCTACATTAAGTCCAGCACAGAGGTACCAAGGTTGGTACAGTCATCAGAATTCAAAGCCAGAAAAGGTCAGCTTTCAGAGAGGTTTGAGGGACTTTGCTGGCACTGTAACAAACCTGGGCACAAGAGAGCTCAATGCTGGCAACTTCAACACAGGGAATACGATACAGCAGTAAAGGCTGCTACCAAGAAAGGCTGTTGGAACTGTGGGGAGCAAGGACATCTGAGGAGCCAGTGTAAGAAAAATACCACCAATAAGTCAGCTTCGGGAAACCAGTAGTGGTTGGTGCTAAGGGACGCTCACCAACCTCCATCGTGAAAGTCCCAACAGCTAAGTGTAAAATGGCAAGCACACATAGTATCTACGTGACAGGGAAGCTTGATGGCCAAAGGTGCAACTTTGTCATAGATTCTGCATCTCAGCAAACCCTTGTGAGCATCAAGGTGCTGGATAACAAAGGAGTACCAGAAACTGTACAGAAGCTCTGTGGCGTGACAGGACATTCTGCGAGGTTGTGGGGACCAGTTTGGGTATCTATCGAGCTCGTGGGCATGAAGAGCAGACAGAAAGTATACTTGGCTGACATTGAAGACCAATGCATATTAGGATTGGACTATCTACTACCGAGGAAGTGTGTAGTTAACTTCGATAAAATGACGATTGGAAACAACAAAGGCCAGATTCCAGTAAGTGTTGCTACATCCGT
>NW_013937283.1:0-887 GCF_000517525.1 Limulus polyphemus
TAAAGTGTACATATCAATAATGAATAAATTTACAGTTTGTATGTTTTTGATATATAAACAGATGTTAATGAAATATCTCAGTGTAGCTTTCGCTACGTTTTTATTTTTGCATCTAAATATGATATGCATACAACTGTATGTGTACTTCTCAGTGCATAACTTATAAATTAGGCATTGTTTATCCATACATTGATGCTCCTTTTGTATATATGTTATCTTGACTTGTAACTTATGTATAGAATTTATGTAATTTAACTTTATTTAACCCCTTTGCAAAATATCAGAATAAAATATTTATATATCAGTTAGTATGTTTTAATTATAAAACAACAACAGAAGTTTGGGTCTTACTAAGTAATGATAGTAAGAAAGAAATTACAAAATTCTTACGATAAGCCTAAAGCTATCAAAGTGGTACTACTAGTACGTACAAATGACACAAAGTTTTCCTTATAAATACTAAATCATATTTTTATTATGAACAAAATTATTGAACTTAAAACTGCGAATTTACATACAAAAGTATATAAAAAAATCACAAACTCTTACAGTTCAAAGTCCTAAGCCTACTTCATGTAAAGACCTTGCACTCCCCACTCGATAGCTGTTAACCCTAACAATTGTGGATCAACTTCTTTCCTAAAAAATATATCTATTTTGAGTTAATTTTTCAATATAATGATTAATATAAATAGATATATGATGCAGCATGACTTAAGCTACTATAGAAAAATAATAAAAGTCATGTGCATCCCTTGCAGTTTTTTCCAGAAGCAACTTTTCTAACGCTTATAGAAAAGCCCTATTGGCCAGTACTAAATACAACATCTACATAAAATGGCAGTTACTATAATAAGCACCACCCACATTCATATTGTAAAATCCAG
>NW_013937284.1:0-1776 GCF_000517525.1 Limulus polyphemus
TGCAGTACATGTAGTGCTAAAAGGGGACCCAAGTGTAAGGGATGCCCACCTTATGAAGAGTTGCCTGAAAATGTGTCAGAGTTTGTGAAAGTGTTATCGGAAAGGATGGATGATATTCACCATCAAGTGCGTTCAAACTTGAAAACATCTGCTGATTCGATGAAGTTAACTTATGATAAGAGATTTACTGAAGTCAGCTTTGTACCCGGAGACAAGGTATGGTTGCATAATCCCAGGAAGACAAAAGGGAAGTCTCCTAAGTTGTCTTCTCCATGGGAAGGCCCATATGACATAGTGGATCGTCTCTCAGACGTGACTTTCCGGATAAAATGTGGTCGGCGAGGTAAGCCAAAAGTGGTGCATGCCAACAGGCTTTGGCGTTATCACGGTCCAGGACATTTCAGTTGGAACGAAGTGAACATCGGAACAAATTACGCTGCTGAAAACGTGTTACCTGAAAAACCACTGTCGAAGAAGAAACTCTACCCGGTTTTGAGAAGGGAAACAGTGAAGCCATTATTGAAGTTACTACCACTTATGTGACTGTTACCGATAATGGAACATTTCCTGAAGGAGCAGATGAACCCCACGTGAACCAGAAGCCAATGAGACAGAGACCAGTACAGAAGAAGATACGTCCTGTAAAATTTAGAGACTTTGTTGAATTGTAATTTTGTGTTTGTAATTCTGTACATTTAATTAAGTTATTGTTAATTGTTATTGGTTTATTGTATGTGGTTATTGTTCGGGACGAACAATATTAAGGAGAGGCAGTGTTGCGTCAGCGAGGTCACGTGACTAGTGTCACGCCCCCTGCTTTCTGGAAATATCTTGTACCTTCGTGAATTGTCGGGAGCTTACTAGATATAGGGTAGTCTGGTATATATAAGAGGGTGACAACGTGACGGAATAATAATGTGTGTGTAGGTAGTGAGTAACTGATCTGCAGTGAGAAAGTATTGTTGAAGTTAACGTTCGTTATAGCATTTGTTTTAGCGCGAATGTTGAAATCAAGTGTATCGTGAAGTTATATTCACAAAGAATAAACCAGTTTTATCAAGTAAGGACTTGTGTCGCTAAAGTTTCGTCGGAACGAAGTTACGGAAAGTTAATTAACAAACGGAGACGTAACAATCTATTTCTTATGATACTTCACTATAAACAACAACCTATTTTTATAATAGATTCATATTGCATAATGTTTATAACGATTGGCTGGTTGGTAGCAATTAAGCACAAAGCTACACAATGGGCTATTAATGCTCTGCCCACCACGGGTATCGAAACCCGGATTCTAGCGTGTAAGTCCACAGACATACCGCTGTACCACTGGGGGGCATTTTGTAACGAGAAGAAATAAGTGTGCTACTTAGAAAATAAATGTAATATGAACATTTAGTTTGTTAAAGATGGGTATTTATTTCTTTAATTTTTGTTCACGTTACCCTAATGTTACGCATTGGGCTATTTGAGCTCGGTCTGCCATCGAACTCTAAATTCTGGGGTTATAAGTACTCAATCTTGTCGCTGAAATTATTTTTATTAAACAAAATAATTTGATAAAATCTAATGAAGAATAAACAAAGGCATTCTTCAAATTTATTTTGATAAACTTTGGTATCTGGCATATCAGAATAATTCAATAGCGTAGCAGTTTAATACCAAAATGATTTGTTTTAACAGAGAAGAAAAATCTTTCTAGGAACTGAATCTAAAAACTATTCCTTCGTTGTTTTGGACATTCACCAAAAGTTGCGTCCCTAACTTTACGCTGTT
>NW_013937285.1:0-770 GCF_000517525.1 Limulus polyphemus
GAACTGCATTCAGATCAAGGCCATAACTTCGAATCAGTTGTGTTCCAAGAATGCTGCAAGTTGTTTGGCATCCAAAAGACCAGGACAATGCCACTTCACCCACAGTCCAATGGAATGGTAGAAAAGTACAACTGGACACTGGGACAGGAATTGGCAAAGTTTTTTAATAGTTGCCAAGATGACTGGGATGTTTTACTCCCTCCACTGTTGATGGCCTATAGGACAGCAGAGCATGAAGCCACTGGATACACTCTAGCAAAGTTGATGTTCGGTCGGAAACTTCGGTTGCCAGTGGATCTGTTAACAGAATGCCCACCTTATGAAGAGTTGCCTGAAAATGTGTCAGAGTTCGTGAAAGTGTTATCTGAAAGGATGGATGATATTCATCATCAAATGCGTTCAAATTTGAAAACGTCTGCTGATTCAATGAAGTTATCTTATGATAAGAGATATACTGAAGTCAGCTTTGTACCAGGAGACAGGGTGTGGTTGTATAATCCCAGGAAGACCAAATGGAAGTCTCCTAAGTTGTCTTCTCCATGGGAAGGCCCATATGACATAGTGGATCGTCTCTCAGACGTGACTTCCCGGATAAAATGTGGTCAGTGAGGTAAGCCAAAGGTGGTGCATGCCAACAGGCTTTGGCGTTATCACGGTCCGAGACATTTCAGTTGGGATGAAGTGAACAACAGAACAAATGACGCCGCTGACAACGTGTCACCTGAAAAAGCCACTGTCGAAGAAGAAACTCTATTCGGTTTTGAGAAGGG
>NW_013937286.1:0-2188 GCF_000517525.1 Limulus polyphemus
CTGCTCACATTTAGAGAAATTGGCCACTGTTATAGGTACTACTTGATGACCCGCTACAAGTGACCTTCCAATCTTCAAATCCACTGGCCTGGATGGGTCTTCCACTGCTTCTACAAGCATTGGGCTCCATGGGGATGTTATTTTATCCTATCCCAAATTATCTTCTCTGACACAGGAGGTGTTGTAGTTGATTTAAGTGCTGTTACATGCAGATCAACGGATGTAGCAACACTTACTGGAGTCTGGCCTTTGTTGTTTCCAATTGTAATTTTATCAAAGTTAACTACACACTTCATCGGTAGTAGATAGTCCAATCCTAATATGCATTGGTCTTCAATGTCAGCCAAGTATACTTTCTGTCTGTTTTTCATGCCCATCAGCTCGATAGTTACCTACACTGGTCCCCACAACCTTGCAGAATGTCTTGTCACACCACAGAGCTTCTGTACAGCTTCTGGTACTCCTTTGTTATCCAGCACCTTGATGCTCACAACGGTCTGCTGAGATGCAGAATCTATGACAAAGTTGCACCTTTGGCCATCCAGATTCCCTGTCACGTAGATACTATGTGTGCTTGCCATTTTACACTTAGCTGTTGGGACTTTCACGATGGAGGATGGTGGGCGTCCCTTAGCACCAACCACTACTAGTTTCCCGAAGCTGACTTATTGGTGGTATTTTTCTTACACTGGCTCCTCAGATTTCCTTGCTCCCCACAGTTCCAACAACCTTTCTGGGTAGCAGCCTTTACTGCTGTATCGCCTCCCCTGTGTTGAAGTTGCCAGCATTGAGCTCTCTTGTGCCCAGGTTTGTTGCAGTGCCAGCAAAGTCCCTCAAACCTTCTCTGAAAGCTGACCTTTTCTGGCCTTGAATCCAGATGACTGTACCAACCTCGGTACCTCTGTGCTGGACCTAACGTAGGATTCAAATTCGAGAGCTCTGGCCATTGCATCCTGCATGGTAGAGGGGTGTGCTTGCTTCACTTGTATCTTAAGTTGTGGACTGTCCAAGGCATCTACGAACTGATCCCTCAGCAACAACTTGAGAAGATCGGGTGGTGCAGTTGGGTAGGCCTTGTGTGCCATGCTTTCCAAGTCCTGTGCCAGCTCTTGCAGGCACTCTCCTTTAGCACGGACTCTCGTCCTGAACCTGGCCCTGTAGACTTCTGACTGGTTTTGGGTTCCATACCCGAGTTCTAGAGCCGACACCAGTGTTCTATAGTTGTGTCTGTCCGCTGCTGTCAACTGTCCAAGTATTTCCAGTGGTTGTCCCTTCAAGCTTGTTGCCAGATATACAGCTTTCTGCTCCTCTGTCCATACGTTCATCTCTGCCAGTAACTCAAACTGTGCTCTATACGCTTCCCACGGTGCCTTCCCATCGAATTCTTGTGGCTTCCTTCGCACTGGATCACTCCTATTACTGACATTCATATCTGGGATGTGACTTCTAATGGGACTGAATATGTCTGCCTTAGGGTTTAGCTGCGGGCTCTGTAAGGGGCTTGCCATTGTCTGGGGCTGATTAAGTTGATGGTCAATGTATCCTCCTTGTGTAACAGACAATAAATCGTTCTTTAACGTATCTAATTTGCTTTTAAATTTACTAATGTTTTCCATTTGTACTTATTGCCATTGTTGTTGACTTTCTTGTAGTTGCTGCTGACTTTCCTGCAACTGTTGGAGACTTTCTTCCTGTTTCTTTTCTCGTTCGTCTTGTTTCTTTACTTTTTCCTCCAACCACTGCTGTAATTTCTCTTCTTGTTTATTTTGTTGTTCGAGCTGCCACTGTTGCAGATTTTCTTGCCACTGCTGTAATCTTTCTTCTTGTTTCTTTTCTTTTTCCTCCAACAACTGCTATAATTTCTCTTGTTTATTTTGCTGTTCGAGCTGCCATTGTTGCAGGTTTTCTTGCAACTGCTGTTGTCTCTCTTCTTGTTTCTTTTCTCGTTCTTCTTGTTTCTTTTCTTTTTCCTCTAACAACTGTTGTAATTTCGCTTCTCGTTCTTCTTGTTTCTTTTCTTGTTTTTGTATTGCTGCCATCAAGTCTGCTAAGCTGTAGTTTGATTTTCCGCCTCTCGTTTCCATTTTTCTTCTCTTTTTTTTTTCGTCCCACTTTCTGACACCAATTTGTTACGTCTCCGTTTGTGAATTAACTTTCCGTAACTTCGTTCCGACGAAATTTTAACGAC
>NW_013937287.1:0-856 GCF_000517525.1 Limulus polyphemus
ATCGTGGTGTTATCGGCTCATGAAACGCAAAGGCCAGTTATGAGAACTAAAACGAAAATTGCTCAAAGAATGCCCGATGAGTTTGAGATGAAAATTTGTGCTTTTCACAAGTATATTATACAGTTAAGAAAAAATACCCCATTTGAATTGTCTCAAATAGCAAACTTGGATGAAACACCTTTAACATTTGATGTTCCAAGCAATAGAACAACTGATATAAAGGTTACTAAAACTATTACTGTTAAGACTACTGGACACGAAAAAACGCATTATACAGTGGTGCTAGCATGTTGTGCAGATGGAACAAAATTACCACCAATGTTAATATTTAAAAGAAAAACAATGCCCAAAGAAAATTTACCCAGCGGTGTCTACGTTCACGTACATGAAAAAGGATGGATGGACGAAGACGGAACACTACTTTGGTTTGAAAATATTTGGTCGAAACGTCCAGGAGGCTTATCAAAAAAGCCTTCTCTCCTCGTCTGGGATTCCTTTAGAGCTCATAAAACGGAAAAAATAAAGGAAAAAGCTAATGAGCTAAAACCACAGCTGGCTGTTATACCCGGCGGTTTAACAAGTCAACCGCAACCTCTCGATGTTTCTATTAACAAACCCTTTAAGACTTTCATTGAGAGAGGAATGGAACAACTTGATGCAGCAGGAAGATTTTGCTACGACCCCTACAGGACGAAGGAAGAGACCGACGCTTGCTCAGGTCTGCACGTGGGTGAAGAATTTGTGGGAAAAAAGTAAGAAGTGATATAGTGATTAAGTCACTTAAGAAATGTGGTATCAGTAACGCAATAGATGGGACCGAGGATGACATTCTCTTTGACCATAATATTGGATCCAG
>NW_013937288.1:0-1164 GCF_000517525.1 Limulus polyphemus
AAATAAGCGCCCTCTAAGAAGAAATGTTTTTTTCAAAATATTTTTTAAGATATTTCCTTTCACTTCAGCACTGGTCCTGCCATCTATGATTGGTATCTAAACCTTTTTCTAGTGTGTTTTCTTTATAAAACTGCATCTGGGCATGTCAAACCTCAGTTGTAAAGCTTTTAGCCAATCCTAGTCGAAAGTGTCAATTTCAGTACCAATTATTCCAATTGCTGTATCTCCCATTTGACAAATCATAGGATGATAAGGAAAGAACGTGATGAAACGTTGTTCTCTGGATTTTACAATATGAATGTGGGTGGTGCTTATTATAGTAACTGCCATTTTATGTAGAGGTTGTATTTAGTACTGGCCAATAGGGCTTTTCTGTAAGCATTAGAAAAGTTGCTTCTGGAAAAAACTGCATGGGATATACGTGACTTTTATTTTTCTTATATAGTAGCTTAAGTCATGCTGCATGGTATATCTGTTTATATTAATCAATATATTGAAAAATTAACTCAAAATACATATATTTTTTAGGAAAGAAGTTGATCCACGATTGTTAGGGTTAAGAGTAACCGAGTGGCGAGTGCAAAGTCTTTACATGAATTAGACTTAGGACTTTGAACTGAAAGAGTTTGTGATTTTTTATATTCTTTTAAATTTAAATTTGTAGTTTTAAGCTCAATAATTTAGCATAATTTTATATTTAGTTCATAATAATAATAATAATATGATTCAGTATTTAGAATGATAAACTTGTGTGATTTGTACGTAATACTAAATACCAGTACCACAAAAGAAATTTATAATTTTCCTTCTTACAATCTTTGCTTTGTAGTAAGACCCACACTTCTGTTGTTATTGCGTTAGAATAAAAAGAGTCTAACTGACATATATATATAGTTTATTCTGATATTTTGCAAATGGTTCAAACTCAGTAGTGACAACAATAAAACCCATATGTTGGTTGTGAAACAGGCTATATACATTCATCTCCATAATACAGGGAAGCTATGACATTCCCACAGTTGGGGTCTCAATACATTGAAGAGCTTAAGTTTCGCATTCCAACATAAATCTTGCCTGTAATGAGAGGAATGTGACCAGGACTAATCTTTTAAGTGCTGTAAAGTAATTTTCTTTGTAATTTATGGTGTCTTTATCTTCTAACAG
>NW_013937289.1:0-1900 GCF_000517525.1 Limulus polyphemus
AGAGCTTTTCTCATGCACCTAGCACTTCTGTTTCTTCCCCTTCCTTCTTGGCCATAAAGTCTCGGGCAGAGCAATCGCCTCTTTCTTTTCGGGCTGATCGTCTCTATGATTACCCCTTTACTCAAACTTGCTCTTCATTGATCTGGCAGTACATCGGCCACACCTGATAATGTTCATTATGAGATGTTGCGCCATCTATCTCCTGCCTCTCTTTTATTCTTCTGGTTATTTTTAACCGGATCTGGCAGGAGCATATTTTTCCAGATGCTTGCTGCCAGGCTATTGTCCTTCCTTTCTCCAAACCTAGGAAGGATCCTAAGATTCCTTCTAATTATTGTCCCATCGCTTTGACTAGCTGTCTTTGTAAGGTTCTAGAGAGGATGGTTAATGCTCGTCTTGTTTGGTTCCTGGAATCAAACATAATCTTCTCACCCACCCAATGTGGGTTCTGTCGACAGCGATCCACTATGGACCATCTGATTCGACTTGAAACGTCAATTAGGGAAGCCTTTCTCAAGAGAGAACACCTTGTTTCTGTGTTCTTCGATCTTGAGAAGGCTTATGGCACTACGTGGAGGTACCAAGTTTTGCAGGACCTCCACTCCTATGGTTTGCGTGGCCATTTACCCATTTTTATCCGCAATTTTTTACAGAACAGGCGATTCCAAATCCGTGTGGGTTCCACTCTTTCCCGTTCCTTCCCACAGGAACTTGGAGTCCCTCAGGGCTGTGTCTTGAGTGTCACACTTTTTAGTGTTAAAATTAATGCCATCACTACAAATTTTCCTCCGACTGTTGCAAATGGGCTCTATGTCGACGACTTCCACATCTCGTGCCAGTCGTCAAACATGAGGTTTATTGAGCGGCAGCTTCAGACTGCCCTCAATCGGTTGTTGACATGGACCACTGCAAATGGTTTTAAATTCTCTTTTTCTAAAACCGTTTGCATGCATTTTTGCCGCCAACGGGGTCTCCACCCCGGATCCCGAGCTCCATCTCGGCGATATAGTCATTCGTGTGGTCCCTGAGGCAAAGTTCTTGGGGCTTCTCTTTGACCGTAAGCTTAGCTTCATTCCACACATCAAGCAGCTGCGTGTCAAGTGTGCAAGGGCTCTGAACATCCTCCGTGTCCTCTCTTCCAGCTCTTGGGGAGCGGACCAATGTTATATGCTCAGGATCTATCGTGCTTTAATTCGATCCAAACTGGACTATGGGTCTTTGGTCTATGGTACCGCCAGGACCTCGGCCCTGAAGATGCTGGACAACATTCACCATCTTGGGCTTCGGCTCTGCACCGGTTCTTTTCTTACTTCTCCAGTCCAGAGTTTGTACACTGAGTCCCACGAACCTTCTCTTCACCTCTGTCGTTTGCAACTTTCTCTACAATATGCTACTAAGCTTCGATCCTTACCACGGCATCCCACCTGGGATTGTGTTTTTCTTCCTCGGTGGGCAATGCTCTTTCAAAACAGACGGTCTGCTATTCCTCCATTTGGCCTTCGTATCCGGGCATTACTGGCTGAATTTGGTCTGGCATTGGATAACATTGCTGTCCCCAATGATCAGCTCATTCCACCATGGCTTATTACCAGCCCATCCTGTGACCTTTCCTTGAGTCATCTGGGGAAGGCGGATACTCCCGATTGGAAGTACCGTCTTCTTTTTGCTGAACATCTTTCGAACCATTCCTCTCTTCCCATTTACACGAATGCTTCGAAATCAGGTGACTCTGTAGGTTCTGCCATGGTTTGCTGTGGCTCGGTAGTTGCTCGCAGGATCCCCTCTACAGTTTCTATGTTCACTGTCGAGTTATATGCTATTTCTCTTGCCCTGGATCATGTAGAAGCTATGCAGTACAGTAATTGTACTATTTACACTGATTCTCTTAGCTCTCTACTGG
>NW_013937290.1:0-951 GCF_000517525.1 Limulus polyphemus
TATTTATAACTTAATTAATATCTAGTAGATCTTCCTTTTGCTTTGTGGGGTTCGTTGATCCTTTGGGACATCGTGAGAATCATCTTGTCAATTTTAGATTGTGGGATTTTCGCCCACTCTTGCTTCAAAACTTGGTATAGATCGCTCTTCGATATTGGTTTTTTGGTTGTTTCTTTACTTGCTGGTCGAGTATGGCCCAGAGGTTTTCAATGGGGTTCATGTCAGGAGATTGGCTCGGCCAGGGCAACTTCTGGATACCATTTTCTTCCTGCCACTTTTGGGTGTTTCTAGTAGTGTGACACGGTGCTCCATCTTCCTGGAACAATGTTGTGTTCTTGCCCACGAAACCCGAGTAATAAAGTGGCAAGAGTCCTTCCTCCAATATTTCGACGTATTTCGCAAAATTTATGTTGCCAACGCACTCCACTAAGCTCGATCTCCCACCAACCCAAACAGCTCCCCAAACCATCACGCTGAAACCACCATGCTTCACAGTTGGCTGCAATCTGCTGAGCCAAAACTCTTGGTGAGGCATTCTCCAGACCCATATCCTTCCACTGTCCGAAAATTGAGCGAATCTTGATTCGTCTGAGAACAATATGGTCTTCCAAAAGTCCAGAAACTTGGTCATCATATCACTTGCCCACTTCTTTCGTCTGACTATGTTGACAGGTCTTAATAAGGGCTTCCGTCTAGCTGCTCTGCAACGATAACCTAATCTGTGGAGAATCCGTTGAACAGATTTCGGGCTCATCCCACCAACTTCGGCCACTTCTGCAGTTGTTAATCTGGGATCCATTTTGTTGCTCCTCTTGACAGCCCTTTTTGTCCTCTCCGATGGACCAGGATGACCCGGATGCTGCTCAGTTGTTTCCTGAACTGCACGATGATTCTGTTGACTGTCGAAAGCGGGATTCTCAAATTCTGGGAAATTTGCCTCTGACTTATTCC
>NW_013937291.1:0-1326 GCF_000517525.1 Limulus polyphemus
ATGTTTCTTTTATCCCTACCCCAAATTATCTTCTCTGACATAGGGGGTATTGTAGTTGACTTAAGTGCTGTGACATGCAGATCAACGGATGCAGCAACATTTACTGGAATCTGGTCTTTGTTGTTTCCAAATGTCATTTTATCGAAGTTAACTACACACTTCCTCGGTAGTAAATAGTCCAATCCTAATATGCATTGGTCTTCAATGTCAGCCAAGTATACTTTCTGTCTGTTCTTCATGCCCATGAGCTCAATAGTTACCCACACTGGTCCCCACAACCTTGCATAATGTCCTGTCACACCACAGAGCTTCTGTACAGCTTCTGGTACTCCTTTGTGATCCAGCGTCTTGATACTCACAAGGGTTTGCTGAGATGCAGAATCTATTACAAAGGTGCACTTTTGACCATCCAGCTTTCCAGCACACATAGACACTATGTGTGCTTGCCATTTTACACTTAGCTGTCAGGACTTTCACAATGGGGGTTGGTGGGTGTCCCTCAACACCAACCATTACTGGTTTCCTGAAGCTGACTTATTGGTAGTATTCTTCTTACACTGGCTCCTCATATGTCCTTGCTCTCCACAGTTCCAACAACCTTTCTGGGTAGCAGTCTTTCCTGCCGTGGCATCTTCCCTGTGTTGAAGTTGCTGGTATTGAGCTCTCTTGTGCCCAGGTTTATTAAAGTACAAGCAAAGTCCCTCAAACTTCTCTGAAAGCCTGCCCTTTTCTGGCCTTGAATCCTGATGACTGTACCAACCTTGATACCTCTGTGCTGGACTTAACGTAGAATTCGAATTCAAGAGCTCTGGCCATTGCATCCTGCATAGTAGAGGTGTATGCTTGCTTTACTTGTATCTTCATTTATGGACTTTCCAAGACATCTAGAAACTGATCCCTCAGCAACAGATTGAGGACATCGGGTGGTGCAGTTGGGTAGGCCTTGTGTGTCATACTTTCCAAATCCTGTGCCAACTCTTGCAGGCTCTCCCTTTAGCATGGGCTCTAGTCCTAAACCTAGCTCTTTAGTTTTTGGACTGATTTTGAGTTCCATACCTGATTTCTGCAGCAGCTACTAGTGCTCTATAGTTGTACCTGTTGTCTGCTGACAACTGTCCAAGTATTTCCAGTGGTTGTCCCTTCAGGCTCGTTGCCAGATACACTGCTTTCTGCTCCTCTGTCCATCCATTCATTTCTGCCAGAAGCTCAAATTGTGCTCTGTGTGCTTCCCACAGTGCCTTCCCATCGAATTCTTGTGTCTTCCTTCATACTAGATCACGCCTATAACTGACACTCATGTCTAGAATGTGACTTCTGGCAGGACTG
>NW_013937292.1:0-2044 GCF_000517525.1 Limulus polyphemus
CAATGCTTGGAAAGAAATTTCCAGAAGTATTTTAACGTCTATAACAGGACATCCTGTTAAAACGTTAGGCAGATATAACATGCAAGTAAAAGTAGGAAACCTAGAGCTTAGTCATTCGTTTTACATCTGTAAGCAGATAGACTTAGACACAGATGGTATTATAGGGCAAGATTTCCTAAGAACTTACGACACTGAAATATCTCTTACCCAAAGTAAGCTACGCATAGAAACAGAGGTCTTAAGCTTTGAAGGGTGTGAACCTTCAAACTTATGTGCGACAGTTATGACACATGATACCTTCCCGCTGACTAACAGTCAGACGCCTAATGCTTGTACTAGCAAGGCTAAGGATCAACCATCCCAGAACGACAGCACTGACTTCTTAAAGTGTAGTGACACACGACTAAGTCGAAGGAGTAAGAATAAGAAGTGTCCTAAAGAAAGTTCAAAAAGAAAGCCAGAGAATAGGACTACTCAGAAAAACGTTAAACCTAGCAGAAGTCATAAAGATAAGGTGAGTGATAGTAAAGTAAAACAGAATAAGTTAATGAATAAACATAAACTTATAAAACAGGAAAATAATACTTCAAACCCCTCAGATGACTCTACACTTATGCCTAACATAAGCAACAGAGCATCCCAACAGGAGTGTTTGAAAGAACGAGTTCCTGTAAGGTTAGTTAAAATAACTGAAGTACCTGCGAGAAGTCAATTCATAATCAAAGCTAAAGTAAATGACTTTAAGTTTAACGAAGAAGTGTTAGTTGAGCCTATAGAAATAGAAGAAGCAGGTGTTTACATCGCTGCTAGTGTTAGTAAAGTGTCTAAAAGAGACACAGTACCTATAAAAGTTTTAAATATAAATAAAGAAAAGTAATACTACCTAAGAATATAGTAGTGGGTAAGGCTAGCAGTAGAGAACAATTAGCTGTGATAGGGCAACATCACGCTAATAACGGTAATAAATTTGTTGTGTTCGGTAAGATAGACTGGGATTCTATCTTAGGATTAAACTTTGTTTATGTTTTCGTTCTATTTTGATATTCTTCTAACAGGTTTGTTAGGATCGTTTTCTCCTACAAATATATCTCGGTTGCACAAATAAAGTAAAACATAATCGTGTTAAACAGTAATAAACCTATAGCACAGCGACCTTATAGAGTACCGGAAAAACACAGGATTGAATTAAAAGAATGTGTCAAAGATATGCTTGAACAAGGTGTAATAGAGGACAGTAGTAGTTCCTATGCATCTCCGGTTGTATTAGTTCCTAAAAAGGACGGTAAATTAAGGTTCTGTGTGGATTTTCGTAAAGTAAACGGAGTAACAGTCAAAGACGTTTACCCGTTACCGAATATCCAAGAAACTTTAGATAGGTTAGGTAAAAGTATATACTTTTCGTCTATGGATTTACAAAGTGGTTATTGGCAAGTAGAAATAGAGGAAAAAGATAAAGATAAAACCGCTTTCGTAAAAGGCATTCTGTTAAACTGGTATTTACCTGAAGGTAAAAGGGGCATTGCATAAACCCAACATTTCAAAGAAATACAACATCCATTAATTTTAAGTTTGCTTTTCTTAATCTATTGAATACATGTCTTAACCTTTCTAAGTGTTCTTCAAAACTTGCAGCGAACACTATAACATCGTCTAAGTAACAGAAACATTCGGAATCTTGCAAGCCTGATACTGACATTTACTTGGTTTAAGTTTTTGAAAAATGAAGTAGAATACTTGGGTCATATAGTGACTGCAGACGGTGTAAAACCCGACCCTAAAAAGTTAGAAGTTTGTAGAAATTATCCAGTACCTAAATCTGTAAAAGATATTCTGCATTTCTAGGATTTGTAGGATTCTATAGAAGATTTATACCACATTTTGCTTTATTAGCAAAACCCTCTAACTGAGTTAACTAAGAAAGAAACAAAAATTTCAGTGGACAGATAAAAGACAGGAAGCATTCGAAAATCTGAGAGAAGCTTTATTAAAAGCACCAATATTAAGCTACCCAGATTTTAGTAAAGAATTTATACTAAGCACAGAT
>NW_013937293.1:0-1462 GCF_000517525.1 Limulus polyphemus
GTTTCTTCTTCGACGGTGGCTTCTTCAGGTGGCACGTCTTCAGCAGCGTCATTTGTTCTGTTGTCCACTTCGTCCCAACTGAAATGTCCTGGACCGTGATAATGCCAAAGCCTGTTGGCATGCACCACTTTTGGCTTACCTCGCTGACCACATTTTATTTGGAAAGTCACGTCTGAGAGACGATCCACTATGTCATATGGGCCTTCCCATGGAGAAGACAACTTAGGAGACTTCCCTTTGGTCTTCCTGGGATTATACACCCATACCTTGTCTCCGGGTACAAAGCTGACTTCAGTAGATCTCTTATCATAAGTTAACTTCATCGAATCAGCAGACATTTTCAAATTTGAACGCACTTGATGGTGGATATCATCCATCCTTTCTGATAACACTTTCACAAACTCTGACATATTCACAGGCAACTCTTCATAAGGTGGGCATCCCTTATGCTTGGGTCCCCTTTTAGCACTACATGTACTGCATGTCCTGCACCATTCTTCCACATCTCGCCTCATACCTATCCAGTAAAATCTTTGTTGTAGATGACTCAATGTCTTCCTAATCCCGAGATGTCCTCCTGTTAAATTATCATGAGATTAACGCAGCACAACTTCCTGTAACTTCCTCGGTATAACTGTTTGCCAAGTCGTCACTTTCCCATCTGAAGTTTCCCATCTCTGGACAAGAATACCATTTCCAAGCTTCAACTGGTCCCATTGTGCCCAGTAGTGCTTTGTCACAGGGCTTAGACTAGACACCTTCTCCCAAGCAGGGCGCACAACACTCGCTTTTAGAAAATCAATTATTGACTTCAAATCCTGGTCTTTCTCCTGCTCTGCTTTAATATCTATACCTGGTTCCCACTTCGTCATCATCAACTTCTTCAGTCACTTTGACTTCACCTTGATGGCACCTAATTAGTTCAACCTCTCTTTTAACAATTACCGGAACTTGGCCTTTGTTATTCCCAAACGTCATTTTATCAAAATCAATTACAAACTTCCTTGGTAGTAGATAGTCCAATCCTAATATGCGTTCGTCTTCAATGTCAGCCAAGTATACTTTCTGTCTGTTCTTTATGCCCATGAGCTCAATAGTTACCCACACTGGTCCCCACAATCTTTTAGAATGTCCTGTCACACCATAAAGCTTCTGTATGGCTTCTGGTACTCCTTCGTGACTTAACACCTTGATACTCACAAGGGTTTGCTGAGATACAGAATCTATGACAAAGTTGCACCTTTGGCCATCTAGCTTTCCTGTCACATAGACACTGTGTGTGTTTGGCATTTTACACCTAGCTGTTAGGACTTTCATGATGGGGATTGGTGGGCGTCGCTCAACACCAACCACTACTGGTCTTCTTGAGGCCGACTTGTTGATAATATTCTTCCTACACTGACTCCTCAAATGTCCGTGTTTTCCACAGTTCCAACAACCTTTCTGGATAGCAGCCTTTCCT
>NW_013937294.1:0-963 GCF_000517525.1 Limulus polyphemus
ATTATACAACCATACCTTGTCCCCTGGTACAAAGCTGACTTCAGTAGATCTCTTATCATAAGTTAACTACATCAAATCAGCAGACGTTTTCAAGTTTGAATGCACTTGATGGTGGATATCATCCATCCTTTCTGATAACACTTTCACAAACTCTGACACATTCTCAGGCAACTCTTCATAAGGTGGGCGTCCTTTATGCTTGGGCCCTTTTTTGCACTACATGTACTGCATGTCCGGCACCATTCTTCCACATCTCTCCTCATACCTATCCAATAAAATCTTTGTCGTATGTGACTCAATGTCTTCTTGATTCCAAGATGTCCTCCTGTTAAACTATCATGGGATTGACGCAACATAACTTCCTGTAACTTCCCCAGTATAACTGTTTGCCAAGTCGTCACTTTCCCATCGGTAGTTTCCCATCTCCGTACAAGAATACCATCTTCAAGCTTCAATTGGTCCCATTGTGCCCAATAGTGCTTTGTCACGGGGCTTAGACTAGACACCTTCTCCCAAGCAGGGCGCACAACACTTGCTTTTAGGAAATCAATTATAGGCTTCAAATCTTGGTCTTTCTCCTGTTCTGCTTTGATATCTGTATTTAGTTGCACTTCATCATCATCAACTTTTTCAGTCGGCTTGACTTCAGCCTGATGGCACCCAATCAGCTCAACCTCTTCTTTTGACAGTTACCGGAACTTGGCCTTCGTTATTCCCAAACATCATTTTATCAAAATCAATTACAAATTTTCTCGGTAGTAGATAGTCCAATCCTAAGATGCATTCATCTTCAATGTCAGCCAAGTATACTTCTGTCTGTCCTTTATGCCCATGAGCTCAATAGTCACCCACACTGGTCCCCATAATCTTGTAGAATGTCCTGTCACACCATAAAGCTTCTGTATGGCTTCTGGTACTCCTTCGTGATCTAACACCTTGATGCTCACAAGGGTTTGCTGAGAC
>NW_013937295.1:0-1074 GCF_000517525.1 Limulus polyphemus
TAATTTAGATGAGACGGGGGTAACCACCGTTCAGAAACCGGTCCATATAGTAGCCAAAAAAGGTGTAAAGCAAGTGGGGGCGATAACCTCAGGTGAAGGAGGTACAATTGTGACAATTCTTACTGCAGTCAATGCATTAGGAAATAGTGTTTCTTGTATGTTTATTTTCCCACGCGTCCATTTCAAAGATCACTTCCTAAACGGGGGACCAGCTAGATGTATCGGTGCAGCATAACCTTCAGGTTGGATGACCGAATATAATTTTCTAAAATTCATGGAACATTTTGTGAAGACAGTCAACTGTTCTAAGGATCATCCTATTGTTCTTCTCCTTGATAACCATGAGTCACATATCAGCTTAGATTGTATCAATTTTTGTGTGGAAAATGGTATAAATCTTCTCTCGTTCCCGCCTCACTGTTCGCAAAGATTACAGCCCCTGGATAGAAGTATATACGGGCCTTTCAAGAAGTATTATAACGCAGCAGCTGACGGTTGGCTAAAGAACAATCCTGGAAAAACAATGTGCATTTATGACATACCAACCTTAGTAAATCAAAGTCTTACACGAGCGCTAACTCCAGAAAATATCAAGAAAGGTTTCAAGTTTCCGATATATATCCTTTTGACCGTCACATTTTTTCAGATGATGATTTTCTACCCAGCGAAGTAACAGATCGCCCCTTGCCAAATGAAGTATCAACAGAAAACTTGGAGACATCATCTACTAGTGAAGACGTACTAATGAATAGTCCTCCTACCAACAGGAAAACATCAGACCCGCTGAGGACTCCAGAGATGATAAGACCTTTCAGGAAGGCATCCCCACGAAAGACCAAAATAACCAGGAAAAAACGATATTCGGCTATTTTGACCTCTACACCCGAAAAAAAACAACAACTCCAGCTTGAAAAAGATGACAGAGATAAAAAGAAAACGAAAGAGAGTGGTCACGGAAAAGGCGCTAGCGCTGGTAATAAAGGCAAGAAAAAAGCGAAAAATCGGATGGAAGAAACTGAGTGTCTTCTATGTGGATACCTGTTTAGTAATTCTGTATCCAGAGAAGAATGGGTG
>NW_013937296.1:0-885 GCF_000517525.1 Limulus polyphemus
CTGCCCAAACTCGTGCTGGAAACAAGTACATTTGTGTGGTGATGGACTATTTCACCCAGTGGCCTGCAATACCAAATCAGGAAGCTACAACTGTAGCTTCGGCTATTAGTGATTTCTTCTTCAGATTTGGTATGCCATATGAACTGCGTTTAGATCAAGGCCGTAACTTCGAATCAGCTGTGTTCCAAGAATGCTGCAAGTTGTTTGGCATCCGAAAGACCAGGACAACGCCACTTCACCCACAGTCCGATGGGATCGTAGAAAAGTACAACTGGACACTGGGACAGGAATTGGCAAAGTTTTATAATAGCCGCCAAGATGACTGGGATGTCTTACTCCCTCCACTGTTGATGGCCTATAGGACAGCAGAGCATGAAACCACTGGATACACTCCAGCAAAGTTGATGTTTGGTCGGGAACTTCGGTTGCCAATGGATCTGTTAACAGGATGCCCACCTTATGAAGAGTTGCCTGAAAATGTGTCAGAGTTTGTGAAAGTTTTATCAGAAAGATGGATGATATTCACCATCAAGTGCGTTCAAACTTGAAAACGTCTGCTGATTCGATGAAGTTATCTTATGATAAGAGATCTACTGAAGTTCAGCTTTGTACCAGGAAACAAGGTGTGGTTGTATAATCCCAGGAAGACCAAAGGGAAGTCTCCTAAGTTGTCTTCTCCATGGGAAGGCCCATATGACATAGTGGATCGTCTCTCAGACGTGACTTTCCAGATAAAATGTGGTCGACGAGGTAAGCCAAAGGTGGTGCATGCCAACAGGTTTTGGCGTTATCACGGTCCAGGACATTTTAGTTGGGACGAAGTGAACGACAGAACAAATGACGCTGCTGAAGACGTGTCACCTGAAAAAGCCACTGTCGAAGAAA
>NW_013937297.1:0-901 GCF_000517525.1 Limulus polyphemus
CCATTCTAAATGTTTTCCTGCAGTGAACCCCTACTGTGCTTATTCCATACGAAAGCTGTTGCTTGCAACACACAAAAATGCGATACCCACCACACAGAAAAGTATGGTTATTTATGACTTCTCGTGCCACTGAGAATGTCGGTACTTCAAGGAAAATTGTGAGCTTCTGAACTGACCCAAAATTTGGTCCTAACAAGTGTCCTGTTTATATAAAACTACCATGAATTGGTAACATTTCAACAAAATTTGAAAAACAATTGAAAATGGCCATTACTAAATGTTTTCCTGCAGTGAACCCCAACTGTGCTTATTCCATACGAAAGCTGTTGCTTGCAACACACAAAAATGCGATACCCACCACACAGAAAAGTATGGTTATTTATGACTTCTCGTGCCACTGAGAATGTCGGTACGTAGGTCGCACTTCACAAAGACTGCAGGATAGAATTAAACAGCATGTACCCACATCCATAAGAAATAAGAGTGTGAAAAACAAGAATTTACCATGTCGCTCCTGCAAAACAAAAGTTCTACCACCAAAATGTGAATCAGCAATTGGCCAGCATTTACTAGTGAACCCGACTTGTGCTGACAACTACATGGATAGCATGTTTGAAATCATTGCAAATGGTAGGTCGACTTTTCACCTCTCTATTTTGGAAGTCACCTTTATTAAAAGACATAAACCTGTCCTTTGCCACCAAAAATAATTCCTATACAATCTACACATCCTTCAGTAGGTCTGTGACATTTCCTGATTGGCTTAAGGACCTGCCAATCAGTGATTGCCTTACCGGCCTACGTTGATCCGACTCATTTTATAAGCTGTACTATTTCCTATTGATCATTTTCCAGATGGTTCTGCTATGATTAGTGTCTGGCAAAAAAGCTTCAGCAGATA
>NW_013937298.1:0-724 GCF_000517525.1 Limulus polyphemus
ACATCCTTTCCGATAACACTTTCACAAACTCTGACACATTTTCAGGCAACTCTTCATAAGGTGGGCATCCTGTTAACAGATCCACTGGCAACCGAAGTTCCCGACAAACATCAACTTTGCTGGAGTGTATCCAGTTGCTTCATGATTTGCTGTCCTATAGGCCATCAACAGTGGAGGGAGTAAGACATCCCAGTCATCTTGGCAGCTATCACAAAACTTTGCCAATTCCTGTCCCAGTGTACAGTTGTACTTTTCTACCATCTCATTAGACTGTGGGTGAAGTGGCGTTGTTCTGGTCTTTCGTGTGCCAAACAACTTGCAGCAGTCATGGAACACAGCTGCATCAAAGTTACGGCCTTGATCCGAATGCAGTTCATATGGCATACCAAATCTGAAGAACAAATCGATAATAGCCAAAGCTACTGTTGTAGCTTCCTGATTTGGTATTGCATATGCCTCAGGCCACTTGGTGAAATAATCCATCACCACACAAATGTACTTGTTTCCAGCACAAGTTTGAGGCAAAGGACCAGCAATGTCAATGGCTACTCTTTCCATTGGGGCGCCAACTTGATATAACTTCATTGGAGCACGTCCCTTATGCTTGGGTCCCCCTTTTAGCACAACATGTACTGCATGTCCTGCACCATTCTTCCACATCTTGCCTCATACCAATCCAGTAAAATCTCTGTCATAGGTGACTCAATGTCTTCTTAATTCCGAG
>NW_013937299.1:0-884 GCF_000517525.1 Limulus polyphemus
TTTGTTCCGTTGTTCACTTCATTCCAATTAAAATGTCCTGGACCATGATAATGTCAAAGCCTGTTGGCATGCACCACCTTTGACTTACCATGCCGACCACATTTTATTCGGAAAGTCACGTCTGAGAGACGATCCACTATGTCATATGAGCCTTCCCATGGAGAAGACAACTTAGGAGACTTCCCTTAGGTCTTCCTGGGATTATACAACCACACTTTGTCTCCTGGTACAAAGCTGATTTCAGTAGATCTCTTATCATAACATAGCTTTATGGAATCAGCAGACGTTTTCAAGTTTGAACGCACTTCATGATGAATACCATCCATCCTTTCCGATAACACTTTCACGAACTCAGACACATTTTCAAGCAACTCTTCATAAGGCTGGCGTCCTGTTAACAGATCCACTGGCAACCGAAGTTCCCGACCAAAAATCAGCTTTGCTGGAGGGTATCCAGTGGCTTCATTTTCTGCTGTTCTATAGGCCATCAACAGTGGACGGAGTAAGACATCCCAGTCATCTTGGCGACTATTACAAAACTTTTCCATTTTCTGTCCCAGTGTCCAGTTGTACTTTTCTACCATCCCATCAGACTGTGGGTAAAGTGGCGTTGTCCTGGTCTTTCGGATGCCAAACAACTTGCAGCATTCTTGGAACACGGCTGATTCAAAGTTACGGCCTTGATCTGAATGCAGTTCATATGGCATACCAAATCTGAAGAAGAAGTCACTAATAGCCGAAGCTACAGTTGTAGCTTCCTGATTTGATATTGCATACGCCTCAGGCCACTTGGTGAAATAATCCATCACCACACAAATGTACTTGTTTCCAGCACGAGTTTGGGGCAGAGGAACAGCAATGTCGACGGCTACTCTTTCCATTGG
>NW_013937300.1:0-633 GCF_000517525.1 Limulus polyphemus
ACCACTGGAAATACTTGGACAGTTGACAGCAGCCGACAGACACAACTATAGAGCTCTGGTAGAGGCTCTGGAACTCAGGTACGGAACCCAAAACTAGTCAGAAGTCTACAGGGCCATGTTCAGGACGAGAGTCCGTGCTAAAGGGGAGAGCCTGCAAGAGCTGGCACAGGACTTGGAAAGCATGGCACACAAGGCCTACCCAACTGCACCACCCGATCTCCTCAAGTTGTTGCTGAGGGATCAGTTCATAGATGCCTTGGACAGTCAGAACTTAGATACAAGTGAAGCAAGCACACCCCTCTACCATGCAGGATGCAATGGCCAGAGCTCTCGAATTTGAATCCTACGTTAAGTCCAGCACAGAGATACCGAGGTTGGTACAGTCATCTGGATTCAAGGCCAGAAAAGGTCAGCTTTCAGAAAGGTTTGAGGGACTTTGCTGGCACTGTAATAAACCTGGGCACAAGAGAGCTCAATGCTGGAAACTTCAACACAGAGGAGATGCCACAGCAGGAAAGGCTGGTATCCAGAAAAGTTGTTGGAACTGTGGAAAGCACGGACATTTGAGGAGCCAGTGTAGGAAGAATATTACCAACAAGTCGGCCTTAAGGAGACCAGTAGTGGTTGGTGTTG
>NW_013937301.1:0-908 GCF_000517525.1 Limulus polyphemus
AAATAGCTTTAGCAAATATTCAAGTCGTGAAAATTCTCACAGCTAATATCATTTGTATGGGATAGAAAATAATTAATATTTAAGAAGTAATTTTAGTTAAGTGACTTAGAGTTTAAAACTCGACACAACAGTAGATGTATAACGTTTTCAAATGTTATCTACCCACACAGATTTCTGTAGTAATATAGTAATTTCAGAATCATTTAGCACTGATGCAACTAAGTTCACTCTGTGTCGTATGTCACAAAACAAGTTGTTTAAATTATTAACTGTCAATTCAATATATAATAAATTCACCATTGTTATCTATTTATACAGATTACAAGTGATCACATCTTTTATTTAGTGAAGCTTGAAAAAAATAAGACTAGGTCACGTATAGTGGTGGAGTTTATATTATATGTATGGTTGTTTGAAAGGTCTTTTATTCACCCATTAATCATTTGTTTGTAAAGGAATTTGACAGAATTGGTGTAACTAATTTATTTATGTGAATCATTTAACAAGACAATCTGTTTAAAACACTAACAAATTAATATGAATCCCGATCTATCATTCGATTTATCACATGGCACAAAGTTATACCGGTTTCATGGAATTCCACCCTTCATTGTCGATATCACAGAATGACTTATTTTAAAAAGTATTCATATAATTGTTTATATAAACTGAAATATATCTCCAGTTATCCCCTCTTACTTACATGTAATTTGGAATTCAATGTTTACTTCATTGTCTTTACCTCTGTTAAATTATCCTTCCAGTATAATTTGATTTTTTATGGGTTGTACGAGTATATGTCATAAAAAGAGTAATTATTACACAAGGCTACAGGTCAAGTTATTGGACAATTTAAGAATATTTAGTAATAGTAATGAAGAATCGTGAAAAATGTGTTTACCCTGTAG
>NW_013937302.1:0-1366 GCF_000517525.1 Limulus polyphemus
TAGTTGATTTAAGTGCTGTGACATGCAGATCAACGAATGTAGCAACACTTACTGGAGTCTGGAATTTGTTGTTTCCAATCGTCATTTTATCGAAGTCAACCAACACTTCCTCGGTAATAGATAGTCCAATCCTAATATGCATTGGTCTTCAATGTCAGCCAAGTATACTTTCTGTCTGTTCTTCATGCCCATGAGCTCGATAGTTACCCACACTGGTCCCCACAACCTTGCAGAATGTCCTGTCACACCACAGAGCTTCTGTATAGCTTCTGGTACTCCTTTGTTATCCAGCACCTTGATGCTCACAAGGGTTTGCTGAGATGCAGAATCTATGACAAAGTTGCACCTTTGGCCATCCAGCTTCCCTGTCACGTAGATACTATGTGTGGTTGCCATTTTACACTTAGCTGTTGAGACTTTCACAATGGAGGTTGGTGGGCGTCCCTTAGCACCAACCACTACTGGTTTCCCGAAGCTGACTTATTGGTGGTATTTTTCTTACACTGGCTTCTCATATGTCCTTGCTCCCCACAGTTCCAACAGCCTTTCCTGCTGTATCATCTCCCCTATGCTGAAGTTTCCAGCATTGAGCTCTCTTGTGCCCAGGTTTGTTACAGTGCCAGCAAAGTCCCTCAATCTTCTCTGAAAGCTGACCTTTTCTGGCCCTGAATCCAGATGACTGTACCAACCTCGGTACCTCTGTGCTGGACTTAACGTAGGATTCAAATTCAAGAGCTCTGGCCATTGCATCCTGCATGGTAGAAGGGTGTGCTTGCTCCACTTGTATCTTAAGTTGTGGACTGTCCAAGGCATCTACGAACTGATCCCTCAGCAACAACTTGAGGAGATTGGGTGGTGCAGTTGGGTAGGCCTTGTGTGCCATGCTTTCCAAGTCCTGTGCCAGCTCTTACAGGCTCTCCCCTTTAGCACGGACTCTCGTCCTAATCCTAGCCCTGTAGACTTCTGACTGATTGTGGGTTCCGTACCTGAGTTCTAGAGTCGCTACCGGTGCTCTATAGTTGTGCCTATCATCTGCTGACAACTGTCCAAGTATTTCCATTGGTTGTCCCTTCAAGCTCGTTGCCAGATATACTGCTTTCTGCTCCTCTGTCCATCCGTTCATCACTGCCAGTAGCTCAAATTGTGCTCTATATGCTTCCCACAGTGTTCTCCCATCGTATTCCTGTGGCTTCCTTTGTACTGGATCACTCCTAGTACTGACATTCATATCTGGGATATGGCTTCTAACGGACTGAATATGTCTGCATTAGGGTTTAGCTGCTGGGTCTGGAAGGAGCTTGCCATTGTCTGGGGCTGATTAAGTCGATGGTTAATGTATCCTTCTTGTGTAAAAGACAATAAGTCG
>NW_013937303.1:0-899 GCF_000517525.1 Limulus polyphemus
GCGCTGGATGAGTCTACTGATCTCTCAAGTACGTCACAACTTCTCGTGTCATTCGTGGTGTTAATTTGGACTTTCAGATCACAGAAGAGTTGGCATCCATTTGCAGCATTCATGGAACAACAACTGGAGAAGACATTTTCATGGAAGTGCAGAAAACTTTGCAAGGCTATAACCTTCAGTTGAATCAGCTTCGATGTGTTACAGTTGATGGAAGAAAAAACATGGCTGGAGTGAGGAAGGGTCTGGTGGGGCAGATACGAACTAAGATGGAAGATCTTCAACTCCCGGGCGCTCTATTTATACACTGCATTATACATCAGCAAGTACTCTGTGGGAAAGACTTAGATATTTCTTGTGTACTGAAACCAGTCGTTTCTGCGGTGAACTTCATTTGGGGTCATGCACTTAATCACTGCCAGTTCCAGGCTTTTCTTGAAGAAATTGATTCTGAATTCTGTGACTTGCCTTATCACACAGCAGTGAGGTGGCTCAGCTGTGGTAAAGTCCTGTTTCGTTTTTATTAGCTCCGAAGAGAAATAGATATTTTTCTCACCGAAAAGGACAGAGCAGATCCACTTCTGTTAGATCCTACCTGGCTGTCAAAGTTGTCATTTTTGGTTGACATCACATCCCACGTGAATGAATTGAATTTGAAACTTCATGGAAAGGATAACCTTATCTGTGATCTCTACAGAATCATCAAAGGATTTCGGAGAAAGCTATCATTGTTTGAAGCACCAACTGGAAGAAGGAACTTCTCTCATTTTCAGTGTTTCAAACAGTTTCGCGCTGGAATCGCAGAAGATGTCAACCTCGAGTTTCCGAAGAAGTGACTTAAATAAGCATTTTTTGGAGGGATTTTCAGATCTCGACAGAATTGAGAGTGACATTCTTCTGTT